>NC_051044.1:28826034-29126034 GCF_904848185.1 Acanthopagrus latus | reverse complement strand
TGTCCCTGTGTTGAATAAAGCAAAGCACCCTTCATCCTTTTCCCTTTTTCTTTTTTCTTTTTTTTTTATTCTCTCAGTAAATGAAACCTAAATCTCTGCCACTGCACCTTACTCTGCCTGATGACATTCTCTTGTATGGTTTGCACTGCCGTTCCGAGTGTGTTTTAATAAAGAGAAAGCCTCCTTCTATACATCTGAGTGCTGCGTGGTTGTTTGGAGATATTAATAAAGAGAAGCAAGCCGTTTCCCCGAGCGGCTCCCCTGCTAATTGACAGTGATAGCAGAGACTCGTCTCCTGGGCTGACGTCGGGCAGCCTAATAAAGATGCATTACTATGAGGATGTGAGAATGATGCAGATCGTGTCCCCCCCGCCCCCCCCCCCTCCCTTCACCCAAGCCCCCCCGTCCTCCTCTTCCTCTCCCCACGCAGGCTGATTAAACTGATAAACTGCGCCAAAAAGAGGGAGAGACGGGGATGTAAATAATGAAATAGGAGCGAGTCAGGGAGGGGAGGTGAGAGGAGAGGTGGGGAAAGCGACACGGCGGTGAGATCAGGAGAGAAATCCCATTAGAAGCAGCTCCATGCCTAATGAATAAAATGTTAAGTTTGATAGCGCCTGCTTAATTTCACAAATTATTAATTGGCGTGACATTTCCAGCTAAAAGCGGTGGCCTCTCCGTGACCCCCCGCGGTGTCACACTGTAAATAAAACACGCGCTTACACTCGACAGGCAGCCGCTGCCGCTCGTGGCTTTGATATGCTCTCATTAGCATAGCAACAGCGAGCTGACCATCCACGAGGGAAACAGTAACCCAGGCAACCGGAGCTAGCCAGTCCAATTATGGGAACCAGAGGCACAAATGGAGCCCTCCTCCCAGTCTCCATCCTAGTGCATCAACACTCACGGGTCTGAGCATGCCCAGCGCAAACGTTTACGTCCCAAGGGTGCGAGCAATGATTCGCAATCGTTACCGCAAGCGAGCCGCGTTTTCAGGTACGGTTCTGGTAAATTCACTTGAATCGCACTCTGGTTTGTTGAAATTTGAATGGCCTAAAAATAACTGCAGGCTCTCCAGCAGCACACACGTTACAAATTTACATGTGAGCAGAGAGGGCAGATCCAAAAAAAAACCACAGTGGATCCACGTTAGTTCTTTATGCGCATTATTTTGTTGTAGTTAAGGCTGCTGGGTATTGATCAGAACATCAGAGGAGGCATAAACGCGGCCCTGGAATGGAAGGTTAAAAAGCCTCTTTGTGAGTCACAAAGTTGAAACTAAAAAATATAATATACAAGATTTCTGCATAAGAAATTCTATTCGGTTGCCTGTTGCTATAACTTCCAGGAGAGAGTCAGGGAGTGAGGAAGGAAGTTGGCGAATAAGACTGAACATAATGTGAATAATCATTTTATTTATCCTCTTAATGCTGTAGAATGCTCCATTCACTTGAATGCGCCTTCCCAACATTCGGCGGTCAGTTATTTTTGTATAATTGACTGCTGCTAAGCATATTTGACCGTCGTCAAGGAAAGTGGCCTTTTTGTCTCTGATGCACATATTTCATATCACTCCACGCTCTAAACTCTTTACTCCACAAGTAATCCGGTCACTTATCACCCCAGCTTATTTGGTCGCTAAGCGACGTCAGCTGATCTGTCATCTACTTCCTATAGGAAAAAACGTACTCCGAGGCCACTAGTATGGATGAGTTCCACATTAACTTTAATATTTTTGGAAAATATTTCGAGTCTTGGCAAAAGGCTAAGTTATCACCAGTCAAGAAAAGAAAAAGAGAGGAAAGCAGCGAAGAGGCAGAAGTAAAACTGCTGAAAAACACTATGAACGGTAACAAATAAACTGCAAAAAGACTCACTGTGTGTGTGTTTTTTAAGTAGCCTTGTAATAAGCAGGATAATGTACAGAACGGCGGTCATTAACTGGAAAATAAGTCCCTTCAGGACAAAACAGTTCATCTAGTTTGTCCTGTTGGGATTTATTTTCCCGATAGACTTTCATCTGAAAGGGTGATTCTTTGACTGTGTGCTGACGTGAAGTTTTGCTTCCTGTTACTCACACAAGTTTGACCCTGGAACCATTTGTGTTTATTGGCACCACTCGCACGAGTGTTTATTTGCCCAAAACAGCCAAGTTCTTTATGATACTGTAGCCTTAAGCTAGCAGAAACGGTAAGCACCATTCTGAATTCAGCACTCATATCTTCTTCTTCCCCCTCTCTCTCCATAACATTACATTCATGACTTGAGGTACGTTTCCACCGAAGCTCCAGTCAGCAGTCACCATTACAGAACATAAACACCATAGTGGTCACCTCTGACACCTGCTGCTGAAATAAATCCATACATTTTATCTCAAAAGTTCAAAAGTCATCCCTGAGCTCTCCTCCGGTCGGTAAACGGCTCCGAATCAGAGCAGAATCCAATGTGACTTTGGGTGTTTATTCCTCCAGAAGGTCTGGATCTGCACCTAACTTGTTTCCCAAAATTTGAAGCTATTCCTTTAACTCGGGAGTGACTTCCTTTTTGCATAACATTAGACAAATCGTTTTTTCTTACCAACTTCCTCTCTTAATCGGCTTTGAATGAGCCACTTACTACTTTTCCTGAAAAGATTTTTACACCATCTTTGACTCCTCCAGTCCTATTTTTATCCTCCTCTCAAGGGATGCTTCGGCCAAACAGCTTTTCAAATTGAGTGGGACATTTTTAATAATCTTTCCACCCCTATTTATACACCGTACACCTCAAATATAGATTCTGCACTGGCAGATGGAACAGTGTCAATCTCTCTTCCATCATTTGGCACGGAAGCCTCACAGAGTTTCTGAAATGCATATGGTGGATCCTCCACAGATGGATACCTCGCACTGGCAATTTTATTCCACCTGTCAGTGTGTATCCCACCTGCCTGACACACGCACACACATACACACAGACACACACACAGGGTAGAACAGTGGAGGCGGTAGTGCTGTTGTTAATTAGAATTTAACATATCAAACTGCGTTTTCTCAGTACCACGGTGTGTGTGGGGGTTAATTGTGTGGGCAGAATGACTAGCTGCATAGCTGTTTGTGTTAACTCAATACAGAAACACAGGCTATGTAAGGGAGCTTCTAATAATAGATGCACGGACAGATTGGAAAATCCTCTGCACAAGCAGAATAAAAGTGCTTTAACTACATCTCTGGGTAAGCAAAGAGGCGGTGGGAGGGAGGAGGTGGAGGAAAAGTTGAGAAAAAGGAGGAAGAGGGAGGAAAAAGGGAGGGCTGGTTCTTACTCTCAGTTAGCTCTTTGTGGTTGTAAAATGTGGTGCTGTTCAGTCGCGGACGGCGTTGTGGTGATGTAGCATTCGCCTCCGTGTTCTTTGTGTGCGGCGCTGTGCAGACCCTCTGCAGGCCTCCAAAAGACACAACTCTTTAATGAGCATATCGATCAGCATTTCCCACACCTTCATTTCCCCCACAGAGAGAGAGAGAGAGAGAGAGAGACGGGGAGGAAGGAGAGAAGAAAAGGAAAGGAGAAAAAAAAAAAAACCCATGAAGAGACGAAAGCTTTAGAAAAGCTTTAGACTCACAAAGTGGGCTTTTTTTCTAAAGACCGCAGGGGAGTCGGCTTTGTGCCTGTAAAATTCAATTTACCTTTTCACAGATGGGCTATACTGCGGCTGGTATTGAGGTGCACAACTCATAAGCCGCTCTGAATTTGCGTGCGTGTGTTTGTGGGTCTGGTCGTACTGTATGTGCGCGCCTGCCCACCCCCCGTGCGCACACGCAGGTGCTCGTATGCTCATTTGTGTGCGTGTGTGTGTGAACAGAGAGTAAAGCGGCGGTGTAAAGCCACCCTGGTGTGAACCGGGTTTTTCCTCTCAGAGCTCCGTCTCGCTCCAGTCGCTTTCTCTGCATCGCATTACCTCTCCACCTCCACCCACCCGGCACCACAGACAGAGGGAGGAAAAGAAAAAACATCAAAGACGGCCAATGAGACTGTTGTAGCTTGCTTAAATCACTGGGATGTGACTTCTTTGTTGGCTTGAAGGGGAACAGTCAATACTGTACAGGGTTTTCGGGAGACGTGACTGTTAACTTGAGAAAAATCCGCGTCTCCCGGGCGACGTGCTGCACTTTAGCAAGCACCACGTTGGGCGATAATAATGCGCTGTGTCAGCGGAACATCCTCCCTCCACTTTGTTTGCCGCTGTAGTTCTTTCAGAGTGAGGCCGCGCTGTAACACTTCCCCACACAGTCGATACCTCTGAACACCTGACCGACACCACACGCTTGTTTGTGCCCTCCACCTTTACGGGAATCAAAACGGGGAAAACTCTCTGAGGGCTAAACAGACCAAGCGGTCCTTTTTGGATTTGCTTGCCTTACTGATGATGACCATAAAATTAGATAGATAGAGAACGGCAGGTGTGCAGGTCAAAGCCTTTGCTGTATTTCGGACAGACTGTGATGTAAAACATGGGGTGTACACGTATTGGATTAAAACTCCAAAAACTTTGGGTTAAAACAAGCGACATTTCAACAGTATGATCAGTGGCTTTCAAATTTGAATTGTTGCCTTTCATCCAGTCTGTCGCTTCTTCCATAAAATGAATGTGCTCCTCATATTAATGATACTTTCGCCCTGCACATTAATAAACAGTAATTATATCACAGTTAGGTTAAATGACACTTCATTGTCAGAGTCAAAGATCATTTGTCATGTCACGAGCAAACTGTTGTTTATGTTTTAGAAGATAAATGCACTTGTCAAAATATTGCTTGGCGGTCTGTGTCGAGCAGGGAAATCTGGGTATTTCTCAAAAAAACACATATATCACCAGCGACAGGTGAAACACAGTTTCAACAGTAACTGATTCCACTTGCAGTTATCACCTTATTTTGATGCTGATGTATTTCTGTGGCGCGCCGAAGATACAGCCTCTAACATGAGTGGTTCAAAAACCTTCTTCTTAGTAAACTCTGTGTGCACAAACAATGTTCTCAATGCTTGTGTTCATGTGTAGAGACCCTGGTGATACTGCAAGCAAAGTTTCATGTTGTGTCGAGCCTTCTTAGTGTTTTCAAAATAGTCATTTTGATGCTAGCGTAAGAGTGCCCCAGCCCTCCACTGAAAATTAGCGTGCCTGAAAACGAAACTATGGTAAATCTTAAAAGTGTTCCTTTAGTCGTAATTATGCTTTAACACAAAAGTTTGACTCACATACATTCACAAATAAAGCCAAGGTTGATTTTTTGGCGAGAGTTTCACTTTAATGATCATGTGCCTTTACAAGTGGGTCGCTGCAATGCACTTTTTATACGCTGAAATGTTCCAACATCAGGGTAATGCCCTTTCTAACTTAGCTAGCTAGCTGATGTGCTAAAATACCTCTCTGTTAGTTTGCCGTGTGCTGTATGTGAGCTGCCTTTAGTGAGCCAACTGTATGTCCAACCAGTACATCAACAAAGATACAAGCCTCCCACTCATCATTGTACACGCGACGCGGAGTTGCTTGAACCAGCCACTTACAATATAGCTTAGCGTAGTTAACTTGATAAAGTTAAGGAAGACATTGTGGTTTCAGTTGAAATAACTACATTGCTCCTGTAACTTCAGGCATCAACATAGGCCACCTACGTCACGTACACGCAGTAACTTTGTTAGTTACTGGACAGTGTTTTCTGCATGCAGTACAGAAGTTGGCTGGAGCTAATTACCCTGATGTATCCTGTTTGTTTTCATGTATTTCGAGCTCAATCCTAAAATTCACTTCATTTTGTGGGCCACTCGCTTCCTCTATCCTTACCTAAATGAAGTTCTTCTCTGTTTTTAGAGTATCGTAATGAGTATGTGATTGCCAGAGTTTATCTTAATGCTTTTAATATGGATTTCATTCTGCGCGTTTTCATCGCTAAAACGGAAATTGAACAGTCCAGGTGTTCTTTTAATAGCTGTAGTTTGTGTCCCTTTTGCTCCGAGAGCTGATGGAGGAGGCTGAATCGGTTTAATTAGGTAAAACAAAATGAAAAATAGGAAAATGGGGGAAAAGCCAGCGAGGAGGTCAGATGAAGCAGCGGCGAGGGAAAACAGGAATGCAACAGCGAATAAGAGGGGTGGGAGATCGTATGGAAAATGTGAGGACGGAGGTGGTAGGGAGATGAAATGGAGATGAGAGGGAAAGAGAGGGAAGCATGTATGTGACTGGGATTGCTCTGTCAGGTTCCGTTAGCTTGACTGAACCTTCTGAGCGTTCATAGTTTGTTTGTGTATTTGTGTACTAGTCCATAACTCAGCGTGTGTGTGTGTGTGTGTGTGTGTGTGTGTGTGTGTGTGCACCTACCAGACTGCTCCTCTTACAGCGTTTTAATGAGGGGGAGAATTGTCTTCCCAAAGCCTCTGCAAACTCAGATATGAAAAGACAGAAAGAGAGAGAGAGGAGTAGTATACTACAATTCCACCGACACTCTCCCTATTTTTCTGGTAGTGAAGACACGGAGCAGCTCGGCGGCAGCCACGGCGACTTCTTTGACGTTTCGGAGGAAGAAGACGGGGAGAGAAAGTAGCTCTATCATGTCGACAGAGCAAACGTCAGCGTTGAAAGGGAGTCACAAGAGCAGTGGGGAATCTGTTCCCTCTGCCTCTGTCATCCTCTGTCTCTCTTCAGGTCCACCCGTCTCTCTTTTCCTGTTTAAACATTTGTGTCAACACCTGCAGCAGCTGCCCACGGACAATTCATTTGCAGATCCTTCTGACCGAACTAAAGACAATAATCAGAGATTAAAGGTGCTACATGGACATTTTTGACATCGACAAGTCACTGTCATATTTTGCTGAGACGTTTGAATATTTACCTTAACCAGCTAAACCCATACTAATGTTGTGTTCACACCAAACTCTAAGCAAATTTTAGTCACGTGAGTTTGATCCTGGTGTCATTTTTCTTTATTCGTTTTCTCAGAACTGACTATTCGCTTCAAACAGCCAGAATACTTTGCAGTGTGTGTGTGTGTGTGTGTTTGATTTCAGTAGAGCTTGTCAGTGAACTCAGTACTCTATTTCTATTTCTCTATCTCCTCTGTACATTCATAACTCTAATTACATTTCCCCTTGAGCTCCAGACGGCAGTCAACAATACAGAACACAAACACCAAACCATGGAGGTCACCTCGGTGGATCACTGCTGCAGACAGTTTTAGAAAGCACGAGTGCAGATAAATCCACTTTTTAGACCCAATTTTTTTAAATGAATGTCTGAGCTCTCCTCTCGTCAGTAACTGGCTCCGGATCAGAGCAGAGTCCAATACCATGCTTATTCCTCCAGAAGGGCTGGGTGCACACCCGACCACCGTCCACCTGTTTATAGTCAAAACACCAGCACGATGGTTACAGCCTTAGCAAATATGCCATCACCGAGATGAAGCAAGGACCAGTATGAACAGTGCCAGCCCACGCCTTTTGGGGGCCCTAAGCAGAATTTGATTTGGGGCCCCCCCTTTATTTAATATGTAAAAAAAAACACCAAAAAAAACAAGAGTGCCCCTAGGAGCCGCTTAGTTCACTTATGCCTTAGGCCGGCCCTGAGTATGAATGATTTGGTGGCATCTCAATGTGAAGTCACAGATTGCAAATAACTGAATACCCCTCCACTCACCCTCCCACAGGAAGGCTGCAAAACGTTGTGTGAAAGTCAACAGATTGCCAGCATACTGCTTAATACAGAGAGATTTATCTGGTTGGTAGCCTTAATCAGCATTGTGTGACCTCATTTGTCAAGGATGGTAAATTGGTAAGTGGTGTGGGCATTCATTTATATATAGTTCTGCACTGCAGGTTTATGGTCAGGGATGGTTTGGGTGAAAACTGAAAAAATGCAGGTGTAGTTGACCAAATAATTTACAGTCCAAAGATGTTTCCTTGTATTGCCTCATGAATCGGCTCTCTAATGTTTGGTTTCTCCAAATTTTCCAGAGACAGCTGTTAATTTTATGGCCCACATAGCTATTTTTGACTGAAATGTACATGAATCTGCCACAAGCTGTATTATGACTTACAAACTGGGAGTCTGGAGCATGCAAGGGGCACATTAAAGCAGCATGACTCGTCCATTAAATCAATCTGGGGCAACCTGAGGTTTGCAAATGAGGAACACATAGAGGATAATGAAGCAAATATTGGAGTTAAGGACCCACAGTTCACTCATTTGGTTTCAAGGTGTTGGCACAAGGTGTTAGGAGTATTTTTTTTTTTCACTCTTTGGCCTTGAATGGAACTCCAAAAAGTAATTAATTTTACCAGCTCTGCTGTTGTGGATGCGGCTTAACTATTGATGCCGCACTACGTTTTGACACACCAATTTCACCAGTGTCTTGATGTAAAGATGATATTTTAATATATTTTGAGAACATCCCTGTCAGCTTCGATATGTGATTAAATGCTGTTTTTTTTTTTTTTCCTGACATGCCGCCTCCTACAGTCTGTGATTACTTACTGTCCCTGCCAGTAGCAGAGGCAGAAATCACTCCAGAGGGATGGTTAGATGCATAAAGGACGTGATTTCTACACGAGAAACTGTGGGTCATGGCTCCCGGGACCAAAGGTCCGTTATGGTATTCTGAATCATGAAGGCGATCTTTCCCTGTGCGTACAGCCTGTAGTAAGTCCGCCTGTTTATAACCATTTCTCCTGCTTGGCCTCTGATTGGTAATTTCTTCCATTATCCTTTTGTTTCTTTGTGATGAAAATCAAATAATGAGAGTAACGAGGGTCTTCTCTCTGTCAAAGATGTCCACACTACCCAGACTGCATTTGAATTCAACTGGAAATTTTAATGTTAGCTATGAATCAAGCAGTAAATGTTGGAAGCGTACATTCCTGCAAACCACAGATATGCTTCAGCTTTAGTTGTTTTTTTCTTTTATGTTGCACTTTACATTCCTATAGGTTCAGTTTTCAAGTTGGTTTGTACAACATGGACACGTGGTGTTTGCAGAAATGTTAAATGCCAAAATGATATTCTAGTGATTGATTCAACTTAAGTGTACTTTAACGTCCTTTTGTTTCATCTATTAACCTGTGGTGTCGGTTATGTGGCTGTGGGAGCATTAAAGGTGCTATTTGTAAGTTGATTGTTGAGTCTTGTTCCTGGCTGACTGTAGGACGGGTCGGCTGCCATCCCAAAGCACTGGGAGTGAGACTTAAAAATCCATAATTCTTACAAATAGCACCTTTAAGGGTAGACCATATGCTGACAGCCCAGAAAATCTCCTTGCTTTTCACAGCCTAATGTTTGCAGGTTTGAAATGTGGGGCCCGTAAAAAAGAGCTTAAGACACAATATAGACATAATATTGTCCCCTTAAAATGTTGACTGGCTAACTTGAGAATGACTTACTATTGTTGACTATTGAAACATCCAGCAGACACAGAGCGACATCGGCAGGGGCTTTTTCACTGAAAAACACTGGTTGTATGTAGAAAATCATTGGCAATGAACTCGGTGAGACTGAACCAAAAAGTAAAGTTGTTGGATGAAAAACCAAAACAATGTGCCGAAAGGCATAAATAAAGCTCAGCAGAGCTGAAATGCTGTCAGATTGGAGATTATTCTCCGTGGGCTCACTACTACAACAACCCATTTCACATAGCGTGTGCAGTGGTCGTTTCATTTGTCAATGATAAAAAGATGCTGAATGGCAGCTTTAACTATCTATCTATTATCTATGCCAGGTGACCAAAACACACAGCTTCCACCTATTCTGTTGTTTAGTTCTGATGGATCAATGTTTTATTGGGATATTTGGTCTTCATAATGATGGTGGTGCAAAAGCATACAAACAGAGCTTAGAAACTAAAAAGCAAGGAGGGCTGCTGGAATTTGTTAGGACTTGCGGTCCATTCACCTGTTCTGCAGACAGAATGTGAGCAGGGAGGAGAAATCCCATCACCAGAGTCCACACACATCCAGTTGATGTTACTGGTGGAGTAGGGACACCCAATGGCAGCTTACAGTACTACAACTGCCTCCGACAGAAGATCCTCACTTTGACAGTGATAGACTCTAATGATACAGGTTGATTTGAATGCTCTGTGACTCAGGTTGTGATACTACAACAGCAAATAAAACCTCAATCTTGACGTAATCAACTCGCTTTTATCAACCTTCTGATCACAATTCTATTTGTGTGTGTGTGTGTGTGTGTGTGTGTGTGTGTGTGTTTGAATGGCTGTCAGAGTCTGATCCTCTCTGACTGTTATCAGAAGTCTGATTCCAGCCCAGGCTGTCTCTGTTCTCTACAGGCTGTGTCAGCCGCTCGGGAATTTGGGCAGACAGTGTTGTTACGTAGATATCCAGACATCAGGACTGAGGGTGTTTCCCTCGGGAGATAAGGGGAGCTTGATGGGTGACTGCATCACAGCGTGGCAGGGGCCAGTCTCCAGCCGTGGATAAGGCGTCTGGCTGCACAATGTTCTTCATCTAGAAAGCTGAAGGTCAAAAACTGAAGTTGTCTGGACTCACACAGGGAGATTTAATCAGAACGTGACTGACAAGCACAAATTGTAAGCTGTTTGTGCTCCCTCTGTTTCTGCCTGAAATAGATGTACTGAGCATATTTCACGCACATAGCATCTTTTATGATATTGTTTCATTATTATATTGGACATAATGTATTATATGTTAAATAATAAAGTTATGTTTATGAAAATAATCAGGATATTCAAATGACTCGGTCATTGTAAACCTAACTTTACTAACTATGTTTCAAGTTTGTATGTAGGTTTCACAATCTACAGACAGAATCCAGCCATGACCCGATCCAAGTTCTCTGCAGAGGGAGACGGGCTGGATAACAAAATATCAACAATTGAATGAAATTCACAAATGTTTACAAGTTAATCTAAAGTCAGCGCTGTCATCGTCTGCAGATTGGTGTTTATCTCAACACACCACTGTGTCTACGCCCAGCCACACAGAGCTGCTGTTAATGCCAGACTCTGAGACTTGTCAGCCAGCCACAACAGTGTCGACTGGTAATGTTTCCACCTTGTGAGTCTGTCTATGTCTCATTATGGCAACATGTGGTCCTGGAGGCACCCACTGTAGAGGGAACTACGGCAGACGTGGTTTTGAACGCTTTGCCAGGCGTGTATATGTCAGTCTGTCAATACGTGGACAGACTTTTGTCAAAACTGTGAGAAATACAGTCACTTCACAGATGTGACTGGAAATTTGCAAGGAAAAGAGCCTTGAACCCCAAGTTTGGATTAGCACGACGCTTATCATGACTCTCTTCCTTCCTAGGATGAACCAGCTGGTCAGGTTGGGTGGTCAAAAGATGCCCTTGGCAATCGTCTCAAACTTTGAATCCAAAACCCATGCTTTCTTCTCCTGTTTCCAAAAAGAAAGAACCATCAACTATATCAGTGCGTAAATGTATATATATGTAGTAATGTGCACCTGATGGTTTCATCTAAACATCAAGTCCTCCGGAGGAGCAGAGTGATATTTTGATGTTGTACTTGCTGATTCTCTCAACGCTGTGGCTGCCAGACTTATTGGAATGTTTCGCCACTCGTCACACTGTGGATTCACACTTCCAAGGACATAAAAAGACAGAGTTGGTAATGATACATCCCTTGTCTCTCAGCAAGCAGACAGGAAGGAGATTTCACCGTCTTTCCAATTCTGATGCAATGTCTTATTCATTACAAGTCTATTGCAGTCTTTGGAGTGTCTCTCTCTGTTTTTCTTTTTTTCTTCTTCCAGACCCTCGGGGGAAATGTACATCTGATATGGACTGGAATTGGAATTAATGTTCTTTTTTTTTCCCCCCAGAAGCTGACTATCTCTCGTGTTGGCGTGTCGTGGTGTGGCACGCCTTTTTAACGCTTTAAAATGGTAACGCTCCCTATGGAAGTAGGTGTGCACCAACAATAACAATCCCTTGCATTGCCCTCGTGCCGTGCTGTTTGATTTTTCCCTTGTTTTTGTGCTCTTTCATCCTCCCCTCTCTGGTACGCGGCGTGTACCCCGTTCTTCCACCCTCATCTCTGTTTGTTCTGATAACGAGCACGGAGGCGCACGCGGCCGGCCCACAGAGAGCACCGCGGAGAGAGACACAGACGTGGGGAGCGAAGGAAGAGGGAGGCGAGTAGAGAGAGAGAACACTCTGTTTTCATAGGAGACTCCTTGTGCTCCACTTTTGCCATAATGGCCTATTTGTGTACGACAATCTCACTCCAACACCTCGCCTCTGATGCCGGGTTTATTTTAAACTATGCAGGGTATGCCTCCCCAGATGTAGTTATGTGTGTAATGCGTGTACGTGCGCCCGCATGTGTGCGAGTGCGTTTTCCCTACCACGTGGGACGCTGACTCCTGCGCCTCTCATCTGTCAGCTCAGCAGGGTTGCTATGGGAACGACAGCGGACCAACAGGAGTAATGAAGATGCTCTGAATTGTTCCGAGGTGACCTTGAAATAAGCTGGAGTGGCCTCGCCTGCAGGTAGTGTGCGCGGCGGATGCGGCGTCGACCGTCACGTTCACAGCGGTAGGCGTGTCTGAAACGGTGGACGTCACCGCTTGGAGACATTCAGCCCACAATGCACCGCTACAAGTGCCTCTCTTACTTGTCGAGCCCCCCACTTCTTGAACTTCTTGAAAAGAGCAGTTCACCCAAAATGAAATTTATTGTTTCCACAACCCTCCACGCCGATTGAAAGTCGGGTGAAGTTTCATAGTCGCCAAAAAGAATTCCGGAGTTTCACAGTGAAACGTTGTCGCAGAATTCTCCGTAACAACTGACGTAGACAGGAACTTGGTCTAAAACAAACCAGCCAGGAAAAAACACACAACATGGCGTCTACCAAACTGATTGGAAAAGACACTGATCACAGTGAGAAGTCAGAATCTTCACCCTAGTTGCTGAACTAAAAGCATTAGCACCCTGTCTGAAGTGGATGTGTAAGCCCGACCGCCGAGGGTGTAAGCAAAGTGTTTTTAAATCAGTTTGGGAGTACGACGAACTGGCTGCATGGAGCCATTTTATGTTTTTCTTCTGTATTTCTCTTAGATTTACATCTTAAATCCAGTCCCCATCTACTTCAGTTGTTAAGGAGACGACAAAACTTCACCTGACGTACATAGTGTACGTTATGATTGATTTTTCAGTTTTGGGTGGAACCATTTCTTGCTCTCCAGATGAGTCACATCTCCTTTGTTGGGAGATGTTTGTAACCAACAGATGCTTTCTTTAATTATTAAATCCTCCCTTCCCCTCTGATCCGAGCCCCTGTTTTTTACACACAGGAGTAGTGCAGATCACCAGAGTGACGGTATTAACACTCAGCTTTTAATCAGCGGCTGATGGAGTGGCATGGAAGCCAGGTGGAGGCTCTTTGCGGGAAATAAGTGCCATTAACTGATCAAGTAAAGCAGCTGAAATTCACAACGACAGCAGCTGTACTCCCTAATGGAGAGGAACTGCTAACAACTCCACGTCTGTGTGTGCGCTTAGGTGCGCGAGTTGTGCATGCGTGAGCCTGTGATGAGCTACAGTGTTGGTGTCTATGTGTCCCCACATTCAGGTCCGTGTGTGTGCACGTGTGTGTGTGTGCTTGCAGAGGAAATGAGGAATTGAGGTCAGAGGGAGTGCAGACCTACTTTGAGAGATTCCTGTTCGTTTGTTAATGTCAAGCAACCACCATTTAACACTGATCCCACCTCCTCATTGTCTCGTTCAGATTGACCTCTATGACCCTGTGCGTTTGTGTGGATGTGTGTGTGTGTGAGTGTGTGTGTGTGCGTGCATGCACTTGCTGCCTCCACACCAATCAACTGCAGCACTGTTATTGATTGCGCTGCACTCTGCTCACCTTTCCACTTGTTTACTTGTTTTAGTGATTAGCCTGCCCCCCCCCCTTCCCAACAAGCTGGAGCTCATCACGACTACTTTCCAATGGAAATGAGGGAAGCGCTCTGGGTAGGGAGGTCAGGAGAGATGAGGTGAGGGAACAAGGAGGTGAGGAAATGAGGAGATGGGAGAAGGAAGCGTGAAATCCCATGATGGGTTCTGCTCAGCATCCTGAGGATTACAGCAAGATCCACATCCACCAGTGCAGCGGAAGGGAGCGCAGCTGAAGTACACATCAGCGCTTTTCAAAATGAAATATCCAACACTGGAAAGAAAACAGATGCTTCCTTTTATAAGATGATTGTGGCATATAAGTAAACAAAGGTTTATGGACATATTTGGTGGGTTATATTTTCTTTGCACAAAGGGCAGGAATACAGAGGATAAATGTACAAACACATCCTAACCCTAACTCACTTTTGATCAGTTCTCCAAATGAAGCTAAACAAGCTAAGTAGCTTTGAATTGAGTGTATGGGGCTGTAGTAGAAGCAATACCAGTATATGAAGTGTTATGGGTTGGTGTGATCGCTTTTATTCTATTCAAAACCAAAAATAAAACACTTACATTGGTTAAACTGCATTTGTGTGCTCTAACATAAGCTGCAGATGTCAGCACTCATGTAGCTTGTAAGATAGCTCGCCTTCTGCTAACATCGTAAACTTCACCCAGCATTACATCCGAGGCCAAGGATTTGATAGATTGCGAGGTCACAACCGGCACGTCCCACGAGTGATATTTTGCCGCTGTGTAGAAGCCAGTCCTGGGTGCTAATGAACTTTTGTCTTTTGCCTGTGACCTGTTAACCTTTAGTCTCAGTCCAGCAGGATCTGTAGGCCATGTAAATAGGGATTAGGGCTGTGCAACAGAAAAGGAGGCATGTTGAATTTCAGCTTGCAGGCAAGTTTTTTTCAGTCAAGCACTGTTGAAACCCTGCAGCTAATATTGTCACAGGGATTACAACAAGTTAGTGGATTTCTGAGCGAGATGCTCTGTTTGACTGTTGACTGACTAAAGTTACTGTTTATATCCACACTGTCTTTTTCAAAATACAGAATTTCCAAATAAAGGTGTGTCTTAAAGATGACGGTGTGGACTGATGTTTATAATTGTATTTATTTGGTGGTTGTCAAAGTCTCTGAAACAGCATTCAGACCATAATAAACATAAACAGCCCTAACTCTGCGGTCAACGGAGAAGGCCGCCCCCCATGAGTCCAGTTCTGCTCAAGGTTTCTGTCTGTTAAAAGGCTTTTTTTTCTGATCACTGCTGCCAAGTGCTTGCTCATGAGGGAGAAGCCTGGGATTCTGTATATTAATGAATTAATGAGCATGGTCTAGACCTGCTCTAATTGGAAAGTGCCATGAGATTACTTCTGCTGTGAATCACCAGCAGTGATGAGTTTTACCCAGATGCAGATTATTTTGTCAATCCACAGTTGTAAGTCATTTTAAATTCAGTATCGTTCACATCCAGTGTTCTTCTCAAGTGTTGACTGGTGGAATAGTAAGACATCATAGGCTTTACCCACGTGCATGTGCTTCCTTACGTGTGAGCAGTACAAAACAGTTCCATGGCCCTACGAGAGGCCAACTCCACAGGGAACCTTTAATTAGTATGATTCAAGTAGGCACAGATAACAAAGATGATATCAAGGAGATATAAGCTTGTTTTGGTTTGTTGAATTGGTTTTTATTCAGACTTAATTTTTGTGAGCACAAAGATAACACCATGTCGGATTGCTTCAAAGCTCTTTTTTCAGTTTTGAGCTCTTATTTCAGCGGAGAATACAGTCTAGTCTAGTTATCTGCGACCCTGGTTCTATATCACTGTTAGGAGATATTTAGAAGGCAGGACACTGAACATCCCTTCACTTAAGACCTCCAACTACTCAGATGTGTTTCTTTTAACATGCTCTGGACTGAAGGAATATTTTCCCAATGAAAGTCAGGATAAAGTCAAACACATTACACCTGAAAATACTGCACACTGAGTCAATCTTATAAAACACTGACTGTCAGTATGGCTGTTTGCTTTCTATTTAGCTCTTCACTTGTGATTCATCAACTTCTTGTGGGCAGACAAGAGATCACAGCTGACATCAGTACATTTAAATTGGGCGAGCGGGGTGAATTTATAGCATCTCGTACAGCAGTAATGGGACACTTCTCTGTTGGAGCAGCCTCTTTGAGATGCCAATTTTTTTTTTTTTTTTTACATAACGATCTCGCCTTGTCCAGCATCAACAGAGACTGTGGTTACACAGAGCACGTCACATCGCACGGGGAAATTGAAAGAGGCAGGAAGGAGTCAACTTGTTGCAGCTCTGCCAAATCAAAGCTCAACCAGAAAACAGCTAATGCCATCAGTTTTGAGCAAATGGGTGAGCGCACAACAGCAGATGGAGACCAATCAGCAACACTACGCCGAGGTGTTTTAGTGGGGAGTGTACTTACAGACGGCTTCAGGGTTGATTAGGATGTGTGATGAAGCATCTTGGTCATTTCGAGGAAGCCATGATTATTTGGGCATGCTGTGAACACACATGAGCGTGGCAGGGCTGCCTCTGATTGGCACTCGGGCGCGAGCAGTGCTGCGCACGACCAGCTGCATGGATTGCGCCAATTAGGCGAGAGGTGACATCATCCTGGCTCTCCAGTCAAAGAGGCGCTGATGCTCTGTGAAGATCTTCCACAAAGTAATTCACAGCCACGTCTAGCGCAATTATTTCTTGTAAAGTAGACTGGACTACTTTTATGCAGTTTTTATTCTCTACCTCTTGGAATGCTAATCGTTTGGACACTGAACCCTGCTAGGATGAATCTGAAGCTCTGCCAACCTTCCCACGAGCGCGAGAAACTGAACTTTTATACACCAACGGTCTGAAAATACTTTTTGACAGTTTTACGCTTTGTGAATTTGGTACAGGCTTCGATCCCACACAAAGCACACATTTTTGAAGTTTTAAGTACAGACCAACCAGGGGAGGCCGAGTTCCTCAAACAATGGATATTTTAAACTGGTGTGTTTTATGCGTATCATATCAAAAATGTGTACAATACGTGTCCGATCACATTCAGATTAAATGTATATGGGCAGACTTTCTTGTCAGGGGAAGGAGGGAATGGGGAGACGGCTGATATTTTTAACGAGATGTGGGGACATTTAGCACCACATGGATATTTTTTAACAAGGCCCCAGACATGTTTGCAGTGACAGAGGCAGGTAAGCCAAACAAGATGTTTCCCTAACCCTTAACCATGTAGTTTATGTGCCTAAACCTAACAAGTTATCACAATATAAAACTTACATTAGAACGTAAAGTAAAGTTGCAACATATCCATTGTTAACAGAAACAAAGACCACTGAAGACAGAAGAATCTGTAGCCGACTATACTTGTACATTTAAGTAATATATGACGTATTGTTTCTCAGTGATCTGCTATCAAATCCCTTTATATAATGTATTCCTTTGTTGTGGTCTATGGTTTTATGGTGCTATGAGGATGTAAATCACAGTAAAAGTAGAAAAAGAAAGTGTAATCTCGGCACACTGCTGCCAGCCGAAATCGCAATAAGATTTCTTTAACCATTAGAGAATGAGTTCATGCTCCTCCATGCCGACAGAATGTAGCAGTTGTAGTCCAATAACATTTCTGAGGCTTCGCAGCAAAACAGCATTCTCCTAAACAGTCAGTTGAGTCAGATGGGGACAACCAGAAAATAAAAGAAAATGAAAAACATAAAATGGCTCCATAAAGCTCATCCAGCCTAATCCAAGTTTTCCAAAAGCCCCAGAATCCCTAATTGATTTGGTAAGACGTTACAAATAACATCTTCCCTGTTTAAAGATGAAATCTTCGCTTGAAGTGTAAGCACACACCCCCTGTCTGGAGTGCCTGCATAAACTCTTGGGCCTTCCAGAGACTTGGACTATGCCAGTGGGCATTTTTTACATTGTTTTATTCTACATTTTAAATCTGGTTCCCATCTACCTGAGCTGTTCCAGAGAAATAATGTTGTTTTGCTGTGAAGCTTCAGGACTGTTTGATGGTGTACAAAACCTCTAAAACTGTAAAAACTACAGGGAAATAATATAATTTACACAGGGGTTTGATAGAATGTCACTGAGAAGTGAGATGTTATATTATTTAAATGTACTGTATAAGTACAGCCAGCTGCAGATTCATCTGTCCTCAGAGGTCACCCGGTCTAGCATGAGATCCCCACAGAAATACACCACAGTCATGTGACAGGAACGCACTCCAAATAGCCAAAAACCTGAGCAGATACAAGAGCCATATAGAGGTGTCAGTTCTGTATGCTTCAAGTGAAATACTTTTCAGATGGGCAAACGGCATCAGCTCTCTCTTCCCGCACCTTTATGATGTCTGAACATTTTCCAGCTTCCTGAAACAGACATTTCAACCTTAATCCCCTACTTTATGCAGCATTTTGCATGCTGAGGTGAGAAACTCTCTCAAACTCAATTTTCTGACACTTTAAATTGGTACATGTCATTGCAATGCAACACCCTCCAGCTCCAGGAAAGACTCTCCAGCACCGTGCACCTTTATCCTCATTTGAACAGTTATCCATCATGCTCTCTTATGTGACTCGAGCTTTCGATACTGCCTTTGAGTGTGTCTGTAAGGAATGGCAAAAATGGACTGTGTTTATATAGCACTTTTCTAGCCTACTGGCCGCTCGAAACGCTTTACAACACATGCCACACTCACACACACACACACACATGTTCGTTCACTGCTGGCAGAGGCAACCGTTGCAGGGCGCCGACCTGCGCATCTGCAATAACCACTCATATGCACACTCACACACCAGGAGCAATTGGGTGCAAGAACTGAGATTCAGATTTTGCCCATGGAATCTTGGACTCCAGGGGCCAGGGATCGACCCTCCGATTAGTGTAGACGACTGCCCTGCCTCCTGAGCTTCAGCTGCCCCTATTGAGCCACTGCCACAAATCTTTTGCCTTCACACTTGGCTGGGCAACGCAGCTGCACAACCTGGTTTTAAAAGGCCACATGACAACATTGACACGGGTCAGGCATAGCTCCATTTGTGACCTCGCTTAGTCATAGAGACTTTTCAGCATAAACCTTAGGGGGATATATAAATGTTTTGTTTGGTTTTTTTTTGCCTGTTACCCAGCAGTGGTTTGCATTTTTAAAGGTATTTATGAGCTCTCACAAGTGTTTGTGGTCTTCTCAGGATAAGAACATGACTGAAACCTGGGGCGAAACCTGCATTTAAATCCGGCATCTCCGCAGACCTTTCAGCAAAAGCACTACAAGCATGGCCCTGCTGCTCTCTTCTTCCCTGTACGAGCTGTATGCTGCTGCTTTTGCCCTGGGCATGGCTCAACCTGGGCAGGCTGTGAGATAACCAAAGTACCTCTGAAGATGCAAACCCTGCTAGATAACAGGTAAAAAAAAAAAAAAAAAAACAAGGTTTGTGTTTTTCTGCCCTGGGGTTTGTGCTGAAAAGTCTCTGAGAAGTGGCCGAGTCATAGAGAAACGTACAAAGCATCAAGATCATCAATGGGACTAGGGTGGGTCATTACATTCACAGAAGGGTGGCTGTAGTATGACTTGGCATCAGTGCATATTAAGATTGTAGAAATAAACACACTATTAAGTCATCCAAACTAAACAACAAATAAAACATTTGTTGCTGCCTTTGAGAACAGCCCATGTGAGGCTTTGATAATTGCCCAAACTGGCGGGATGATATCATCGGGCAGCTCTTTCATCACTACTTATTCCCCCCCAAAACCTACTGAAAAAAATAATTCATATGACTTTTGTCTGGTGTGGCACCTCTACTGTTTGATGGCCATGAGCGCAGCATGATCTCACTTTATTCATACCGAACATGTCGCATGTCGAGATTCCAGCAATCGACACTGCGCTCCCCTGGGTCCTCAGCAACAAACCCGTGGAGTTTGAGGTCGATCGCATGAACATATGCAAATCACAGAAGGACAGACGGACAGAGACTCCTCGCTTCAGTCAGACGTTTGAGTTGCTACAATTTGCAAAAACATAATGGTATTTCATGAGAAGACGTGCGAGAAACCGAAGTGTAATTATCTATATAACTGCCTCATTATGTGCTAAACCTACAGCTTGAATGATGTGGTTGGTAAAATCATAACAATTATCAAGGCTTCACATCGTGCTTATAGCTCGTAATGCCCTGTGAGAACAGCTGGAATCTCTACGTATGGTATCTGAAAGTGGTGTAAACACTCAGATGGCTGCTGTGTAATGGAGGACATCAGCTCCCGGCCTGCTGTGCCTGCCGGTTCGCACAGGGAAAGAGGCAGAGGAGTCTCAACTGTCAAATTACTTTCGCAAGTCAGATCGGAACAAAAGCTGTTTGACTCGGAAAAACTTGAAGGTCGTAACTGAAGAATTTATTCATTGTTTCATCTCTGCCCGGGACAGAACAATTACTCCTGTATATTCTAATCTCACTATGCATCCATGTACACTTCTGGCAAGCTTCAAAGAGTTCCTTTGAAAAACAACCCTCCCTCGCCCCCTGCCTCCATAACAAATTACCATACAAAAGTCTCCGAGCACACGACGCCACACTACACTGAATCTCTTCGCAGACGGAGCTCCGCTGGATGATTGAAGTCGAGCTCTCCTGAATTTCCTCAGCTCGCCTCCGTGATCAAAGTGGATGAAGGCAGGCGGTTAGCAAGACGGGCCCAGAAGTGAAGCCTCTGCCTGGGGCTCACTCTGTACCGTGCATGGGGGAAAGACTTCTCTGCCTTGTAGCCTTCACTCTGCAGAATATCTATTGTCTGGAGCTGGCACATGGACTGCCACAGCCCCTCTCCAGCTTTCATTTGACTGGCTGCTGGGATGAGTGTGGCTCAACTTTTTATCAGTGTTCAAATGTTGACCACACAGATATTACCTGTCTCAAGTGAAAACACAATTAAAGTGCAAAAAGTGGCAGTAAGGTGAGGCATGAAACATGTCCGTAAAATCTTTTAAAACCTGACAGCACTTTCCTGCAACACTTTAAAACATGCTTGTGTCTTCTTATTTACAGTCGCAAGTGACCTTTACTAAATTAAGTGGATTATTCTCAATGCTGCTAGACCTTCTTTCTGTTCTCTAAATTAAACTGCATGGCCAAATTAAAGGCATCCACATGGGATAGTTTAGCATCTGACTCCAAAACCATGGGCGGCGCTCCAATTCACCCCAGGTCTTTGATGGGGTTGAGGTTGTGGCTCTGCAGAGGCCAGTTAAGGTCTTTCACGGCAAATTGGGAAAACCTTTGTCCGTGGGAGGACTAAACAAAGTTTTAACACAAAATCGATAAGGATTAGGAACCCGGGTTTTAGTCAGAGCATTTGATTTATTGGTGGCTGTCAAGATTTTCTACGAATATAAAAAAAATGCCTGTAAAAGAAAACACCAACCCTAGTTTGAAACAGGTTCTTCTACCTGTGGGAAAATTCTATAAAGCCTGTAGAGATAGCACATAGTGTATGAGTTGTATGGCCACGTGCTGATCTGATTGTATTATTCATACAACCTGCTTGGCTATATGACCTGGCTGCACTCAGCCTGTATAAATACACCACGGCAAAGTCACCTCCCCGCTTTATCAAAATACATTAGTGCTCTGACCTGCGAGTCTTTTTCCTTGAGTTTTTCCATGTTTTGTTTTTTGCAACATATAAAATGCAACTAGGTTTGATCCATCAACGGAGAGTATCTGAAGATGGGACTGGAAATGCTGGTGTGGGCAGCTCCTCTGGAACTCAGTCTAGTATCTGCTGCAACAGCACAGGAGCTCGGGACCTGCCCGGGACTGACTGATCATTTATCAGGGAAGTTGACCGTGAATGTTTACTGTGAATATTCCTCTGAGTAAGGTGCAATTGGTTGTCACAGTCCAAAAAACACCATGGCCCAATTACTGCTCCTGTAGAGGCGGTATGAAACGAACCCTGCAGTAACAGTCCCCGGCAAACATCTCCCACCTGTGCCAAGTACTATAAGCTGTTAAGTTTTGCCAAGTAAAAACTGCTGGCTGTGGACATTTTGAGACTCTCAGTTGAATTATAGATGTTGCCGTGGATTCCTTTCCCCCCAGACCAGTGTTCTGCACCAATGGAAACATCAGTGATAGAGAGTGACACGTCGACAAGCCAATTATGTGACTGGCCAGCTGTCATCGGCAGCAATATCTCCGCAGTCATCTCCGTCTCAGATTCGGAGACTTCAGAGAGCCCGAAAACACAGTGACAGGAGGCCACACAGATTCAAGGCTTGTAGAAAATAATAATGCAGTTGAAAAGGCATATTCAATGAGCTGCAAAGTACAGATGTGCATCGGGAGCAGTGCCACAACTGTGTGTGTATGTTTGTGTGTGTGTGTGTGTGTGTCCAGACCTAACTAAGAGAGAGAATGATGGTGCTGTAATCAGGCTAGGTCCCAGGAGGGCAGACAGCAGTGCTGACAGCGAGTTGGTACCCATCTTCAGAGCAGGATTTCTGGGCCACAGTCCCTCTGTCTGGCTTTTAAAAAATAGCGGGGGGGGGGGGACATGGAGGCACAGACAGGAGGCAAAAAAATAAATAAATAAAATGACCCGGGCAGAGAAAATAAGGGGGGCTTGATTTTCTAGAGGCAATGACAATAGCACAAAAGCTGGATGTCTATCAGACTAAATCACACAGCCTAATTGACACAGTGCAGGAGCTGGGCTTGGAATGATGTGTATGGGGATGATAGAGACCATTACTTCTTTTTACAAAGCCAGGGAGCGGCAGTAATCACAGAAACAATGAAGTTGAGAAATAAGGGGTTTGAGGTTCGGGGGCTCACCAAAGACAAACTGGGTAACACACTGACTATACACTGTTTAACTTCATGACTTGTTTAAGGCTGATCATTTATCAGTCGCAGACTCAACACAAAACCTATGAGGACATTTCAGAGGGGAACAATGAACGTTGCTTCATGTGTTATACGGTGAAACAAATGAGAAGATGCCAGATTTTGGTCTTAAAGGGTAACTCCACCTATTTTAAACATAAAAAATGTGTTTAAGGGTCTTTGGAACTACTGCCACATATGTGAACAAGTAGTAAAATGCTTTCGGCTGAACGCTGCACTTCTGCGGCACTGTCGGACAAACAAATCAGAATCGGTGCAGCAGTAGCAGAGATATGGCCCTTTTTATTCCGTGCATTCTTCCTCCCTTTGAAAAGCTGCTGCCTACATTGCCCACACTGCAGCCTAGACACTCGATAACATCCCTGGAGGCAATTTATTACAGTACATGCAGCCTCCTCTTGTGCCACAAAAGGCTTTATACTACTGCTCCCCGAGACCCGTAAACACAAGTTTATTCAGTTTTGGCAAAAAAATGTAGTTTCTGCATTTTGGCTTTGTACGGCGGAGTAATGTGATCGGTGCAGGTGGGATGTAACTGAACATAGCACAATATGTAAAGTATGTATTTCGAGATGTAGATTAACTCATCAAAAAGGTCTCTATATAATAATTGGTAGCAGTATTGTATGACATGTATTAATTGCTTGTTTATTGGCCATATGTGAGCTGATTGTAATGTGACATGACAAATCAGACCTTACCTGTTGTTTAACGCTAATGGAGGCCTGCGAGGGTCCGTGAAAGACCCGGGTCGGATTTTTCCTCGACAGTCCAAAGGACGTGACTTTACGCTCGCCCTCGAGTGCCTCATCACAGTGCCTCTCTCCGCAAACAGGGAACAGCAGCAGCTAAAATTAACCTGAAAAATTGAGTCCGCTTACATAAACAGCTGGCTTCCAGCACAACACAAGTTGTTTCACTGAGAGCGTCTTTGATAAAGGCCCAAGCAGCTTCAACGAGAAGTTCAGGTTCCTCGTAGATGAATCTCCAGTCATAATAAATGCTGTGGAGTCATTCAGAGAGAAATCCTCACTGCTTTTATATGCTGCCTGTGCACACGTACGCGAACCCTGAGGAAATCACAGGAAGTTGGAAATAACGAGCGATATCCAAAGCAGACATGAACGTTGGACTAGAAATATCACTTATTTAGAAACAACCTCTGCAACACAGAACACTTAACCACTGTGTGTTCAGCCACAAACGCATATAGCTTGAAACCTGGCAAGATGGATTCGCAAGATCACATGATCTCACGCATCCTAGCAAGTGTTGGGACTGTGATGTGCCTGTTGGTGTGCATGATTTAAATATGGGTGTAAAATCCATTTTTCAAACATAGCCATGCTCTTGTTACATGAAGCGAGCATGCAGGCTTTTTTTTTTTTTCCCCATTTACATGGTCGTTTTGGGCATAGACACGCCACCGGCTGCAGGGGGGTAAACAGGCAAAACATCTGTTGAATGTTGGACGAGAGTACCACGGTAGCGATGGATCAGTTCTGTCAAGTGTCTGAGGAAGCCTTCCCAGTGACTCAGCATGTGTGACACAAATCCCTGGACCGGGCTCAGCCAAACTGAATGCCACTTTAATTCATGTAATTAATCACACCTGTGCTTTTCCTGTCAAAATGAAAAAGGATCCACTGACAGGCAGTGTTATAGCGGAAAGACCAGAAGTTGCAGTAAAAAAAAAAAAAAAAAAAAAATCTTTCCCTTGCATGTATCAGTGTGTGGTTATGTCTGACCCGGGGTGGCAAAATAACATCCAGACTGAGTATCTTTGCACTAGATTACAGTGTGAGGATGATCTGAAAATAGACAGCCAGCTAGTCACCAGTTTAAAGATTAATAAAGTAGGTTATGTCATTCCCAGCTCCTTGTAACCCACAGGATTTGTTTAATCCTTCACATGTTAATTCTTTAACCTCAAACAGACCGAACGACTTCAACATCCACTTCAGTTCACAGCATCTCTCTCAGATCCAGCAGGTAAAATCAGTGTCAGTGGGCTCCCCTTTGCCAAATATAGGTTATCACAACACACAGGCTCGCTCCCTCTCTCCGGAGTGTACCATCGCACGCATGAATTTTAACTTGTGCGATGAAAGCTGGAGATGAATACTTCATCTCTGACCCACATAATGGCGATATATCAGGCTCGATGAGCGGAGCTCCGTCGTGTTACAGCCGGCTCCTCCGCTGAGCGCTCCCCGGTGCGGTGGGAGCTGTCAGCGGCGCGCCTCGCCTCAGCTCAGCTCGCCTCGCCTCGCCTCCCATCTTCTTCCGCCTGGATCCCGCTCCCCGCTCCATCTCGCTTCCAGGAAGAGGTGAGGAGGGAGAGAAGGAAGGAGAAGCAGGCGGCACACCGAGAGAGGGGCGACGGAAGCGGAAAAAGTAAGTGGGCTCGAGAGGGGGGGAAACGAATGGAAACGAGGGCGCTCGTCTTCCTGACGGGAGTCAACTTGAGCGGGTCTGCATGACTCCCGGCTCAGTTGAAAAGTAGTGCTCGTACTTAAGCTAGCGGCGTCTCGTTACTCGTTACATGTGGCCCGAGAAAGTTAACGTTCGGGCTCTGCGAACGTGCAAATCAAGCTAGCGTCGCGACGAGGTTACTGTGCTAATGTTAGAAGTGTTGACTCCCCCACTTTGCCTTATCGCTTAGTGGTTTTAATTAGAGTACAGTAATTCATTACACTAAACCTCCATGAGGCCAGCCACTTCAGAGGGGATATAGTTAGGCTAATACAATGTAAATACTGCTCTTGTAATTGGCTTTGTGGGTGACACTGTGATAATTAACCCGCCTAAAAGCCTCCATTACAGTAAACAACAACACGCAATTGTCTGAACGGTGCTCACCATAGTGGAGAGCAGGGACCTGTGGTAGCGAAACAATCATTTCAGAGGAATGGGGATAAATCCTGGAAGAATTTTAGTGTGAGCACAAAGTCCCAGTGAGTGACACACACCTCTGAGTAAGCAATAATGTTGTGGTAATAACATTCACCGCAATGAAAACATAGAGCACCATCCAGTATATCATTTGGTCGATACTATCAGCCGATATTCATAGTTTTCAGTCACGTAACCCGCACTGACCTGGAGGGCAAAAACAGTAACTTAGACCCAGACAGTGACTCATCAAAAGGAACGATACAGACATTAACTGCAAGTATTGGGCACTTGAGATCCATATACAGCCCCTGCTGCGGTGTTTTAGCCATAAAAAACTGCCAGTTCCCTGCTAGAGCTCGACTTCTGTGACATTTACGTGTGCCTTTTGGAATATCCCTCACCTAATACTGCCAGAATGAAAGGTTATAAAAGTATGGGCAGTTATATACATTTATGATCTGTATTTCTGATTCAGTAGAAGCATAGCCTAGGCTTGTCCCCTCGCCTGCTACTAAATCCAATAGCACAGCAACTATCCAGCATTTTGGCAAAATGAGACAAACAAACAAAATGTATTGCTTGTTTCCTCTGATGGTGGGCAGCTGGGAACGATCTTTTTTGCCCTCCAAGGGGGCGTTCTCCTCGGAGCGTGACGATGAATTGGCTTGTCGCAGATAGATCAGTATATGTTTATATGTTGTACTGGCTGATACGGAAACATTTTGGTTTTAAAAAATACATTGCAGAAAAAAATGCTTCTAGTGATAAATAATTATAACATTTCCAATAAAGTGTACTGCTTCAGTCATTTTAGACTATATTTGTTTTCAATTCAACTGTAAAATATTCTGCCTACATCACATATCATCAATTGTTTGACAGCCACATTGATGGATCCAAAAAAAAAAAAGAAAAAAAAAAAAGGTGTGTATATCGGCTGATGTATTGACATCGGTATTGTTTGCTCCCTAATATCGGTGTCGGCATCAACCCCAAAAATAGAACATCAGTCAGGCAAAAAAAAGAAAAACACAACATAGTGCTACAGGGTCTCTCAAGATCCATAACACAATTCAAACTCAGTTGCCAGTTTATTGAGCGCACTAAAGTAAACATAATACAGTCTAATACAAGAGCAAAAAAATGCTAATCCTCATGAAGGTTCTAATGTAAGTCTTCTGATAAAACATGGTGGATAGATTAATAACACATCTCACACCAATATAAACAGCTCCATGAAGTTCGATCAACACCTCTCTAATACTGTTTTAACATAAACTGAACATTATAATCTCCATTTATTTAGGATTTTTTGCAGGATGGTTCTATTGCATTGCATTAGTTTAAGCTGTGTCTGTCTCATAAATGGGGAAAGTGAGTTGAAGTCCCTGTTTGAATATCACTGGATTGTTTACATCATTTGTCATAGTTCAGTATTCTTTTATAGCTCCTTCCTCAGCCCATGAAATGATGATTGATGATGATGGATCTATTGTTGCAGTCCTCATGACAATGAAGACAGTGAATATAAAGACCATCCAGGCCTTATCTGAAAGGTCACTTACTCAATATTCACCACACTTCTGTCTTCTGTTCGTCTAGGCACAGATGTACGGGAGGAAGAATGACATTTCTTTCTCTTCCTCTGTCCCCGAGGGAAATTGTCACTCTCTTCTACTTTCACACTTGGCTTCAAAGTTGGAAATGTTCAGCCTAACTTAAAATTGCATAACAATACCAGTTAGCCTTTGTACCCCACTGGTGCCAATCAGAAAGTCCAGGGGACAGACATGGATCCCAACTTTCCTCATTATGGAGCTATGTTTCAACTGTGCAATTAAAACAGTGTATCATTGATTTCTAGTAAAGGTAGCTAACTTTTCAATTACAGAATATGAGAAGCTTAGTGAAATATTACATTTGAAAGCTGCAGCTTCAATTAACTAGGAAGCAGAAGAATGCCAATACAAGATCACAGAAAACACAGTCCTTTGATATGTCAAACATGTTACCACCTTAATTGAACACCAGAGAGCTAAATTAGATTCAAAATTCAATTTATTTATTTTCATACAACGCAGTTTTGTACAACATTGTTAGTTGTAATTCGTTTTATGACCATCCATGCCTTATCTGTAGTCTTCCTGGTGTTACAGCAGCAGATACCTCTGTATTGCTTGCCAGGGTGAACAGCCTTCTTAGTGTTGAAAGTGGGCTGAAAATGTTTGAAAATGAATTCAGCATTAGTGCCAATATGACACTTTAGTTTCCGCACGATACCAAAACATGGCTTTTGATATGAGACAAAAAAACATGCTTTCACTGACATCTTATCACAAGCAGCTGTCCACGAACTCTGCCAAAATTAAGATTGAACAGATCAAAGAATCAAAGTAAATAATAAAACATATAAAGAAACATTCAATAGCTGCTTTTCTAAATAGATTTATATTCTGTATTGTGGAAATAATGCTTAAAGGTCTGTAGAGATGCAGTGTTGGCTCATAATTCTCTGTGCTTTAGAGTTTATGGTGTCATCTTTTAACTTCACAGGTAATTGAATCATAGTGCTGAGAAATCATCCAAGGGTTTCCTGCCTGGGATTCCATCCTGGGGGTACAGTAAGTAGTGTCATCGATTTTCTCTTAGTTGAAGAGCATCACCTCCTCTCCCCACACCGCCTTTCCACTCCCCTCATTGTCTGTACTTCCTGTCCTCATCCTTTCTTGTTTCGAAAAGCATTGATTACTTTCTTCCTTCCACACTCATAAATACAATTTCAGTCAATTGCTATGCATGGTGTGCAACTGTTATCTTAAATCAATGCGGTTCGATGCTGGCCTCTGTAACAATTGCTTGCTCATTGGCTCTTCAGAGGCACAGGATGGTTTTCAATTCTGTCAAAGTTAGGAGGAAATGAAAAAGTGAGATAGCGTATGTCTGCCAGCCATGTGCTGGTGGGATGATGGGCCATCTCCTCCTGACAAGGTGAGTGACATTTTTAAATTTTGAAGTGGCAGCAGTGCTCCGAAGTCACAGTTTGATTGACAACTGGTGACTAAGACTTTGTTACATTTCTTCATTGGACAAAACAGTAGATGACATTCATGTATCTCATACCGACGGAGCAGTGCACACATTAGGAGAAAACGTGTCCTTTATATAATTGATACCAAAGTTTGAAATTGGGATACAGTTTGTGTTACCCTAAAATCATACGAATGCATACATGTAATGGCTGTACAAACATGACTCCATCCATCTGCCATTGTGCAACCAAACAGGAAGAGGCATTGATTTCCCTGGTTGCAATCCAGGAAAAAGTTTTGGAAAATTTGGAATAACGGGAAACCCTAAACTGCAAAAGAAAAATAACCCTGCTGATGGAGGAGGCTAATTAGGAGAAGAGGGAGAGTGATAGAAACCAAGGTAAAACAAGAGTGAGAAGACAGGCTTTCACTGGAGGGAGAGTGCCGTGTTGTGTCGAAGTCTGTTCCCCTGCTTATAAGTGTTTTCCCTTACCACTATTTGAGATACGTCATCATTCAGTAACAAAACCTCCCTACTTAAAGGGATATTCCGGAGTAAGTTTAATCCATGGTCTAACACACCGTGACACTGAGTAAGACCCCCCTCTCGAGAGATCAAGATTTCCGACCACTAGCTTATGTAGTTTTAGCAACCTCAGAAAAGACTGCACGATAACAATACACTGCAGTCTCCAGCAAGAAACCACCATCATAAAGTCACTCATAGCCACAAATAATGCTCAGAACAGAACCAAACTTCAGCAAGAGCACAAATAGGGTCCCAGCACATAGTTTGAGGCATCAAACTATGTGCGTGGCAGGCATGTAAACAAATAAGCAAATAAAAGTGCCACAGTATATAAAGCCACCTCTTGAAATCCCAAGTTTGCATATCTCGCAGTTTGCAATCGCAATGTTTTTGTCATCCACTTTGAAAAACTGTAACCGTCGGAGTTACTGAACTGATGAAAAAAAACGCGCAATTTGACGTAATGTTTTAGCATTATTATAGCCATATATGTGCACACAATTTTGAAAGCTAGACCAAATGATAAATAATGAACGCTCAAAAAAGCTTAATGGTTAAAATTACGTACAACAATTGGATATGTAATTCATTCAGGTTTCATTTTTTCGTACAATTGTTTTTACATTTAATGTAAAAATTACATTTGTATAAATTGAAACATTTACATTTATTTGGCTCTGGTGGTGCTGCACCTGAGCCTTGTGATGGTTGGGAAAACTTTGGATGTTTAGTACAAGAATTTCAGTGAATGAATTCCTGTTTTTTGCGATGCAGATGACAAAAGACGTGAACCAGAGCTTGAATTTAGTAGTTTTACATGAGAGATTTGTACCAATATGTTGAAAAAAATGTGCAGATACAATGCTTTTTTCTTGCAGAGTCTTATTTCCTTGTGTATATACAGAGCTCTTAAGTGATGTTTAGAGACTTTGCAGGCTAAAGATCACTGCATGGCTTATGAATTCCTGTTTGCTCAGCAGGTCCCAAAATAGATCTGGCAACATCAGCTATAATTAATAACAAAATAATAGAAAACTTTAATCGCCTCAGGTCAGTCAACTTAGTTTGGATATTCTATGCGAGTTGCTTGGACTCAACACATTATATGTAATGGAGCCAGTGATCTACAGGGACACATAACGCAAGTGTTTATGTTCACAGCAAACTGAATGTGAGCAGCCTGGTTTCTGTAGAGTAGGTAGATAAAAGCCATCCAGCCTGCAGGATACACTGTCCAGACCTCCTGCTATCTTACAGTGTGATCCACACACGCCGAGGAGGTAAACACACACTTTATGATTTCTAAAAACACACCTCCTCACCCTGATCTTAAACCCTCACTACAAATGCACAAATGCTCTCTCTCTCAGAGTCAAACCACTCAAATTTTAAGGGGGGAGAACAGCTAACACACACGCATAAAAGCGCGGTGCTGAGGAAGAACCGTTGGGGAGTTAATTCCAATTCTGCTGACAGTAGATAGGTCTCACCATTATTTCTCTCTATCACATAGTAATTACTTATAAGGCCACAGGGATTATGATGTCCCCAACTCCCCTCTGTAATAGAGCTTGTGCTCCATATAACCCGTTAGCTTTACTACCCGGTCTCTATCACCCCCCTCATTAAGCTGTCCCTCCCTCTCATTATCGGCTCTATGTAATATCCTCCATCCATTAACTTAGCCTACTTCTCCCACTCCTCACCATAACTCCCCCTTCTCTTTCTGCCTCTCCTCCATCTTCCCTCCCTTTCTGTACACTTCTTCCTCCAGTGCTCTTTTCTCCACTCAAGCCTTCACAGCACTGCCACACTGGATCAGCTCACTCTAATTTGACTCCTACACAGCCGTCAGTGAAAGGGAGCAGAACCACTATGCCCTGAATATACGAGTGGTTGAGCTATGCTACAGGGACACCATACAGTACTGTGAAAAACTGGATATACATTGTAATTATGTAACCAAGCATGTTCTTTGACGCCAGCACGTCATGTCCGTGCATACATCAAGCTAAGTTCTCTCAGCTCTGCTAGTGTGTTCTTTTTCCTGAACGCCTCTTTCTATTTCCGTCTCGTCTCCATGGCTCCTGGCACAGAAACATGCAAAGCGCAGCCTTGTCGCCTGATCAGCTTCTCCTCAGCTTCTACTGCTTCCAACTCTCACATGAAAACTCATTGTGATGTTCGTGCATCATACAGCAAGAATGCGTGTTGTGTATATAAATGTGTAGTATGAGGTTTTGGTCATGTGAACAGTTGGTGGCCATGGAAATGTTAACTGCTGCCTCTGTTCAAAGGTGGTGGTCTTTGGTGGCTGGTTTGAATGTCGTCCTCTCTGGCCATCCAGAAGCTCCTGCGTGATGACCTTTGACCCCCTCCATGAGGGTGCTATGAACTGTTTTTTGTCTGGTGTTCAAAGAAAGCTGAATTTGTCTGTTATCAGTGTTTTGTAATGTTGGGTCCCTATCGCCTCACCAGTGTAGTTATCCACTCTGATTGCTGTGATTGGTTGCACATGATGTTTATAATGCGGTTCAGCTCATTGGTTAGCTGTCCCATCGGAACGTTGTTTTTTCGGTTGGTCTTTGTTTCCCTCTCAGCACTCTCGTAGCATTGTTTTCGTTGCATCAGGCAGCAAGACAAGAGTTTTTGTTGCGTGTGATATGTGGGGGGAGGAAATTTAGACGTATGCTGCTGCCCAGTGCACTAACATTTCATCTCCATGTCCCATTTATTATTTTCTTATCCAACCAGCTCAGTTAGGCAAACCCAAGACACTCTGTTTAATTCACGGCAGCTGTGTTTCCCTCAGTCTTGCTTTTTTTATACACAGTTCTCGTAGCTTAGCTTCCTTGGCAGTGTTAATTTATGCATATGAGGCTGAACAAAGTTACAGATGTGGTGCGGAGAGAAGGACACTTTCAAATCTGTCTCTGGGAATAGGAGATAGTTTCCTCTATAGGTGAGACAGCTGGAGATTCATCTCAGAGCAATGGTGGGAAACGATGGCTACAGTGGTGGACTATTACGCAACTCCTGCCTTAAGACAGCACTAAGGAGATTTAAGCAGCGATGTCATTGTCCATTACGATGTTTCACTGTAGACATCGTCAAATGCCAATTCAGCAGACATCTCCCAACCCTAATGCTGACACGTTTTTCACTCCACCATGTGTAGTGCCACTTACTGATTTCTAGCATTATTATTATTATTATTATTATTATTATTATTATTATTATTATTATTATTATTATTATTATTATTATATGGAAGAAATACCATTAAAAACGATCATAAAAACCTGGTTATTCATCTTACTATATATGATTGATCAGTATCCAGGTTCCTGATGTGTACCTATGACTTGATTTCTCACCATCTCAGCCATTGTAATTTTCTTAAGATGCAGCTGGATTTGTGCAAATCCATCTTGTGCCTGTGGCAGAAAACACAAGCGTTTACATAACAAGCATATGAGGAACCACTGGCATGGTTTATAGTGTGTCAACCAGTGAGAAGAAGCGACTGTTCATTTAAAAACAACAGTGGCGGCTGCTAGAGAGGTTAGTGTAGATGCTGTTCCGGCATCAGTATCAGAACGTGGACGAGCAAAGCACACTGAAAGCTTTGTTTTTTCTCACGGAAAAGATTTTTTCACTCTTCCCTCGACTTGCTCAGGTAAATGTCTGATTTACTGACTGGCTCTGCTGGTAGTAGCACTCTCCTACTGATGATCCGCTTGAGCAAACTTAGACAGATGGTTTGTCCAATCACCGGCCTTTTTTTCCAACAGTTTCTAGCAGCTCCATTCCACATGTGTCACAAACCATCTGGCACATCAGGTTCCCACTACGATTAGAATCCTGGATAAGGCATTTACATGTACAACATATAACTGATTTATACCCAAAAACAACCATAACCAGGATACCAAGGTTCATGTAATTTTACACCCAATTTACACAGGATCTCTGACAGAATTCTTGATAAAAGAGATGGGAAGTTGAATTATTTGCACATCTCTCTATAAAAGCAAGGAATCTGTGTGTGTGTGTGTGTGTGTGTGTGTGTGTGTTCCTCAAATATCTCTGCAGATCAGGAAAAGACAGACCTGAGGGTTTCAACATGGCTCCTGCTTGGTTTAAGGGTGTGCAACGTTGAATTTTTTGGGACTGCAATCATGCCGTTAATAATGTATTTCATAAATGCTTTACCAATTCCGCTAGCATTGCTAACCATAGCCACCACAGTCACGTGTGCACCAGAGCCAATTGCCAGCTGGGCTGGGATTTTGCCGGCGGCTGGTCCCGTTCTGTTCTGTGCCTCTAAACTGATAGTTGTGGATTAATGAGACTAAACGAGTCCGGACCGAGTCTGTTCGTGTCTGAGGAGATTCAGAGATGCGTGGACAACAAACTGGAATCGGAATCTGTAGATATTCATGTGTAGCTAGCTGCTAGCCACTAGGCCACACAGCCCAAGTCCTGAGTTGATGGACGCACCAACAGGTCCAAAACCGGACTTAGGGTAAATAATGTCCACCACACTTTTTCGCGAACATTGCCGTCACGTTTGCTTTGTGTCTGGTGCAGGAAGAAACGATACAAACGGGCTTTTGTCACGAAAGTGTCCAAGCAGCAAGTTTGGTTGTTGAGGGACAGGAAGTTGTGGGAGGGACGTAGGCGGATGAATGACAGGCAACGATGGTCAGTGTAGAGACAGCTATAGAGACAGTGATATTGAGAGTGGAGAGATCTGTGACATTTAGCGTGTTTGGAGTGTATAGTTAGTGTGTTATGTAGTCTTTGGTGTAGTGTGTTTAGTGTGTAGTAGAGTTGTTTTTTTGGTTAATGAGTCAAAACAATGAGGAGATGCTGAATGTGGAACAGGCAGTGCAGCTCTTCATTCAGCTGGAAGGAGCTCAGGCAGACCTGAGCATTGCCTGCATTTAAATGTGAATAGTAACATATAACTTTGTAAATGTTTAAAATGTATGCACATATTTAGCAAACAACAATTTATATTTGCATTATAAGTGATAAAAAATGGTTTGTTAAACATATTTGTGGTTTTCACTGTAAAAAAAGCTAACTTTTTCTACTTGGATTTTATGTTTTTTTTGTGATTTTAGGTCCATTGTGTTAATACAGTATGTCAAAATAAAAAAAAACAAACTGTACAGTCACATGTGAGGTTGTGCTGAAAATAATGACACCAAGTAAATAGTTTTTAAGGTGAAATATAATGGCAAAATCAAAAATAGTCAAAAACGGCCATTTATACCCTAGAATTTCGGATTTCACAACAAACCTAAATATCCCTGACATCCCACCTTCAAACACAGCCTCATTTGGCCATCCATGAAATAGCTACTTAACCTCCCACTTTTCTATAGGAATACATACTTCCTACAGCCACTGCACTAGTATTGTTAACCACAAGTTTACAAGTAAGGTGCCACCAAGTAATGGCGGCCTGTTTACATCCAACTTTAAGCCAGATTTATCTTCAGGCAACACCTTAACTATGTCAAATTGAATGTTATAATGTTGGGTATGCCTAGCCAGAGACACGTGTCAATGGCATAAGCCAGTAAATGAGGTTCGAGGGAGTGAAAACAGGATTCATTAGGATGAATCATTGGATAGCATGAGAGAAAAAGTTAAAATAAAAGTGTGAAAATTTCTATTAATACAGCTTAAAAGGACCATCTGCTTGCATGCAGTCATTAGCAATACTTTTGTACAATATTTAATTTACAAATCCACATCTTGAAGGATTTTTAAAGTAAGGATTAGACATTTAATCTTACATGAAATTGGCAGTTTTAGATTAGGTGTATTTTCCCTCCATCATGTTCTTGTCCTTTTAAGTGTGTCTCCCAGTTTCTTCTCTTTTTATACATTTATAGATGGTCTGTGCATTCATGTCCTGGACTGATAGAGTGACGTCAAAACCAGAGAAGGAGAAAGAAACAGGTGCACTATTCTATCCTCTTAAACATGATGGCACACTTGAGTTGCTACGGTGACAGCATGCTTACTTTCAAAGCATCTGCCAGCTGAATGCAGACACATACACGCGCAAATAAAAAGGACAGCAACGCCAAGCCAGGCGGGGAGAAACAGAGTGAGTTGTTTGCCTTTTAAAGGCAGATAAGAGAAACGCCAACTGCTCCACAACAGCCTCGGCCAACAATCAGCCACAACTGATTTAGTCTCAGCTCTCTCATTACAGGACCTGGAGCCTGCGCTGCCAGATTCAGCCTGTTAATTCACTTCATCAGTACCAATATGGACACAGGAACAGCTGGGCTGGAGCGTTTTGCCATTTCAATCTTGTGTAAAATATGTAAATGACAACATTCACAGTGAGGTGGCCAGGCACAGCAGCAGAGCTGAAAGAAGCTCTCTTGACAGCAGCAGGTAATTTCCCTGCTCTGGCTTTGGCAACATTATTATGCTGCATTGTTACTTCTCTCACCATAGAGCTTCTCTCTGTTGAGTGTGATTTATTACAGATAGTATGTTTATGTGTGCACAGTAGAGATAAGATTAGCAGAGAGAGCAGCCACTGGCTCCATTTGCTCCCTGGGGGCTGAGGGATGCCATCTCTCCCTCTGGCCTATTGATCCAGAGGTCAGCTCAGACTCATGAGGAGAGTCTTGGTTGAGCAACTCTCTGCAGCCAACAAACCTTCAGACTCTAGCATTTTGCCCCACTCTGTTCAGGTAGGACACTCACCTAATCCCATCCAGGCCATTAGATCAGTCAGAGCTGGGCGGCCAGGTAACACACAGTTTCATCTAATCTCGTAACTGACTGGTGGCAGGATGTCTGCAGCTGCTGCTTGAAACAAGGTGGTGATTCAGCTGGTTGAGAGGAACCAAGTTGTGTATCTTTCTGCCAGAGAGGCTGCATGTGTTCGTGCTGGAATGTGCTGTACTTTCACATGGTGAGAAGAAGAGCTTTTGTGCCCTGAGCTATTACAGCTAAGAGGCTGTGTAAATGTCATGTACAGTATACTGTGTGAGAAAATGAGGCCTGCTGTCCTGCAAATCCCATCCAAAAGTAGTCTACAAGGTCCTCCTTTTACTTTGGCTCCACTTTTAGTGTTCAGCTCTCTTTGCTGGAGTGTTCCTGCTTTGCACTCTCCAGACACAACCTGTCAATGAAAACTGTGTAGGCAGTACTTTTTCCACATTGTCTTTACATAAAGTTGGAGATTCTTTGGGTTACTTTGTTCATCCATGGTCGGTCTTACTGACACTCGAGACTAACTTTTTGTAATAACACTTCATGCATAGAAGCTTTTAGACTGGCTAAAATGATTTAGTTGAATGACACCAAAGATGGCTGACTTCATCGAGCTGTTATGGATTGTAAATGTTTCATACAACTTTATTGAGATGGGGCTGCCTTGTTTTAGAATTTTCTTTAATAAAATGATTAAATAAAGCGCCAAGCACCAAGCTTGTAATTAGCTACGACATGGACCTTCAAAACATGACATGGGGAAACAAAGTACAATGCTATACCACCAGACTACAGAGCAGCTTATTCCCTCAGATTGTGAGACACCTTAATTCATCTTGAGCATTCCAACATAAGAATTGTTTGTTTTATGGCTCATCCAACCTGCCATTACTTGGCATCTTGTGCAGGGGTCAAGGTCCTGCCATCCCCCTTAACAATAAAATGGTATTAATGGAGGTCTTTGCCCATGACCTCTCCGGGACAAAAAGGGTTGTGTATGTGTACAGTATGCATGACTAGTACTGACAAGACCTAACAAAATCCCAAAACACTGCTGATGCAACCTACTTTTTCCCTATAGTGTTATACTGTGAACAACAAATCTGTGCGGTAGTCAGCAGGAGGAGAGATGGTTAGATGATACAACAACTGGACTTCTTCTTTTAGTTTTAATTATTTCGTTTTCAAAGGGTGCATTACTGCCTCCTATTGGACTGGATTGTTGCAGTAGACTGACAGAAGAAACAAAACCAGATTCACCCTTCATCCTGTTACTCTCAGCCTAATCAATTAGAAATGTGTGTGCATTCTGTGATGTCTTTCCTAGCAGATTCCACAGTGTATTTTTCATAATTTAGTATTGCTATAAATTCCCATATTTCTTCATCATATCTGTTGCAATCAATTTCGTGTTTGATAGTTTGTGCTTCATCACAGTGTGTGCCGGTATGGTGTTGAGAAAAGTTAGCCTGGAGCCCTGTCGTATAGGTGAGAGGGAGAAAAAATAGAACAAAGGCTGAGGAAACAGTGGAAAATAATTATATGAGGAAGTGTTTTCTGTTCTCTCACAGGCTGTCAGTGATCAATCCGAAAAATTAATTTGTCATTAAAGCTTACTTTATAAACACTGGGAAGAATTGAGATTCTTGCTTTCACAGTGAGTGCCTGAATACATTTTCTTATCTGTTTCATCACTTATTAGGCAGAGCATTCTGCTGCTTATTTCAGACAGTGAATTCTAACAGAATAACATGATGTGAAGCTGGGTTTAATTACCATCATGCTCATGTTCTGTACGTGAAGCATTTTGCTGGATATTCATTCATTCATCCATTTATCTGACTTGATTAAAAATTTAAGATATGAAGAGACAGCTGGTTTCATGGTAGCTGCTGTTGAACAAGGGTGTTATTTTTTTTTTATCTTTTTGTCTCTGCACTGGGTGAGAACATTTTTTTTCCTTTTTCTTTTTTATTGACTTATTTGACTTGTCAAGACAATGACGACAATGACTGACTAATCATAGAAATACGGGGAACAACATGTACTTAATCTCTAAGGGTGAGCATTTGAACCCTGGTGTTGCTGCAGTGCTTTATTTTATAGTGACAGCATTCATTTGTGCTGTGTTGAAAGTGATATACAAGATTGGACTTAGTAAGACAAACATACAAAAGACTCAGACTCAAATTAAACATGAGACCCAAATGTGAAATCAACGTCACACTCACAGTATATAAAGACATGTATATCTGAAAGCAGCCTTAATGCATTAGCTAGTTTCACATGAAATAGTCTCATTCATTTTTTATTTGATTCATGAATATCAGCAATTCTGTCACTGTGGTGTGACAGACTACTGCAGGAGAATAACAACCTTACACTTAAAACCAGTGATTTTCGTTTTTTATTTCACAAGTTGATCCTTATTCAAGTGTGATCCTGCAAAACTGTTTGACCGATGACCTTCACCGCAGCTATGTCGTGTGCTAATGAAATTAGCTGCAAATTAACTATATGTCCCAGTCAGCCACTTAAGTGAGCCAGCATATACAATGCAGCCATACTGAATGTTGTTAAAGGCCAAAATGTCTGTGGTGAAAAAGTTTTTTTTTTTTTTTTTTGATATAAAGTCAGTGACATTGGCCTATTAAGAAACAGGAATCATTGTGTGGGTTGAACCTGTTCTCATATCTACCACACAGCTGCTAGTCATATTTACTGCATGGCTTCCTTTTTCCTTTTCCAGAACTGTGGCAGTGTGCTGATAGGGGACTGTTCACCACATTGTCAGATCAAGATGTCACCAAAGTTTTGCAGAAGTTGCAAGTGGACGCATGATATATTCATTGTTGTTATCATCTGAGTCTCAGCGAAGCATCAAGCTGTCCTAATTGGAAAACTAGTAGGCAATCGACCTATTCAGCCGTGTAGGTATAAAATGTTTAGTGTCATATACATGTATCGCCCACTCAGAGCTCAGTAGAGCTCACTGCAGCACCCAAACAGACTGAACCTCAGCTGCATCAGTGAACAGAAGGAAAGCAACAAAATACATTTATGGATATGAGAATGTCTCAGATTATTTATTCATAGGTCTATAGTAATAAACAAGAAATGCTGTGTCTTCACTTTCCTGTGTCTATCTTTACTTTGCTAAGACTTTTCTCATTCCTAAAGTTAAATGGATCTGTATCAATAGCAGGTTGTCACCGTGAAGTAGCTGGCCTGTGCTGAACTTTACCAGATAAGGCTTGTACGAGCCAAAACAGTGCTGATCGTATCAGACCCGGGGAGGTGGAACTGCTATTGGAGCGCTGGGGGACGAATTCAGCATTGTTAAAACCAGGCCAGTGTGAAAAGCTGTTAGCCCGATAAAGCGCAGGCACCTTCTCTAGCATTTTTATACGCACACACATCTAGATAAGTGCACACGCATTTTCATTCACGCATGCACGCGCTAACAAATTTTGGCAACTTTGTCGGTGTACTGAGGTCAGCTACAGACTGCAGCACAGATGCGCTATTTGAATACTGCAGACTAATTAAATACAAGTCAATAAATGATCCCTTGCTGAACAGCCTGCGAGAGAGAGGAAGAGAACGGGTACAGAGAGGATCAGCTGTATACCAGAATAAATCACACCGAGCGTTTTATCTGACCTCCAAATAATGAAAAATAGGTTACCACTCTAAAAACAACCTGGTGTAGGAGGTGCCTTTTTTTCCAAAATCACAGCCCAACATGTAAGACACACTTGAAAGGAAGATTAAATGAGGCTCAGGAAAGGAGGCTGTTTTTAAAAAATTCAAACCATTCAGCAGATTAAAGATCTCAAGCTACAGTGTGGTGTTAAAAGCCAGGATGATGGTTTGTAATTCCAAAAACCTTTAGTTTATTGTGATGTCCATCAATACAGTTTTTTTTAGTTAACGATTCATGATTTTTACTCACAGTTGATCCTGTAAAAACAAGCTGAAACAAATATGCAGATCAGGCACAGGAGCGGCGCAGTTTTGGCTCTGGTTATGGAATCTGATTGGGTTTTCACATACTCAGACCACTTCTTACCACACATAAAAGTGCAAACAGCAGTGTTTTGGCTTCATTTGGTGGATGTGTATTCACAGACATATTCAAAATCCCCCCGAAGCGCTCCAGAAATGTTACGCTCTTTGTAATGTTAACCCCATCTGTTTTTTGGATCAGTACCTGGTATCAGCCGATGTACAAAGTTAGGTATTGAAAGTGGTATCAGGAAGAAAAGAATGTTATTCGTACATCACTACATAGTAATGTTGTGTAGACCCAGGGTTTACAAGTTGTGTCAGTGTCACTATATGGTGCAGTATGGTGGTGTGTGCAAAGCTGACAATAACGAGGTCAAAAATATGTAACTGAATAAGAATAGTGGGTGCTGTCTGGGTTTCATCTCTTGCCAGTTTTGATCAGTACTTTTTTTGTGTTTAACAAACATTGTGTATGTAGGTAGTCCATAATTGAATTGTAATCCAGTGTCAAGAGACAGATTACCAAAAGTCTATTTCAAAATTTAATCAGCAGTGGCCATATGCTTTTCCCTATATTTGTAGTCTCCAAGCCCACGGAAACATTAGAAGTTCTTTGTGCAAAAATTAGTTGATCATGCCTCCATTTGAGGTCAGTTTACTTGATCAGCAGTAATTGTGCCTTCTCACAGTTTGAAGAAAATCATAGGCTCCAGACTGTGTTCACACTGTAGGAAAATCATGTTTTCCAATTCCAACATAAGGACTGTCTTCCCGGGGTGTTGCGCTCCAGCTCGTCTTTCAGGCATCTTTTAACTAACTGCAATGGTTGCTGTGGTAACGACCTAGATGTGTGTTATGTATGCTAACCAGTGGTGTGACACTCCGACATAGAACAAATACAAGCTGTCATCTCAGTGGAAATGTGTCCTCAGTCTATGTCACACTCACAGCAATATGTTGCACAGTACAGTCTTCCACAGATGTTCACTGAATAATGGTACTGCCCCCAAGATTTTTCTAGTCCACTGGTAGTTGCTAGTTCAGGCTATTACTTGAATAGTTGTTACATGTTTATGATATGAATTCAATTGTTAAAATATATTTTTGGGGGGAAGCAGAGCATGGTTTGAGTTCCAGAGCTGAGAAAGAATATTATAAAAACATTGTTAACACGGAATTACAGAGAACTACAAAATTGTATTAATGAGCCTTTATAATATGAATTCTAAAAGCACACACACAAAACGAGCCGCTGTAGTGTTTGAGTTTTTATCTTCTCTGCAACCAACCGCCCAGTGAATACCTGGTCTACTGATACTCTTCTCATTGACTGTCATTATACAATGAAGGCTGTGAATGAGATTGACACATCTCTAGAAATCCTATTTTGATATTGTGGTGGAAATTTCTGTCAATCAAAGAGTAAAGTCAGATCTGTCTTTTCGGTAAGTTTAATCCAACCATCTGCAGATGGACTCACCACACAGTCAAATTCATGAGCCGAGTGAATGAGCCCCGAGTAAAGGAGTGTTCACAATTTTATACACAGATATCAACAAGGTCAGGGGAAGAGACAAGCACTCTCGGTGCCAGCAGTGATTAAGCTACACACACGTACATACGACTATCCCAATCAGACAGGCTTCTCATCGACACAAGACGTAAAGTTAAAACTTCATGACGCATGACCTGGGACTCTGTGCAAAGCATAAAATTATCAGACATAAAACATAAGACAAGAAGACGACTTTCTATCTGAGTTTTGGCTGGTTCGTGACTCTGTTACAATCATATAGGGCAGAGGTTAGGTGTTCATGCATTTGCATAAGATATCAGTCACATGAAGCAAGTTAGATAAATGTTTTTAAGAAATCATATTCAACAAAATAGTTCAAAATTCATCAACCCATAATGAAAAGGAATTTTTCCATCACAATATTCATCATTATAGTTTATTAAAAAGTATGTTTTTATTACATTAATTTGGTTTAAATGTAATGGCTGTCACATTTCTGGGAAGTACATAATTGCACCAAGTTTACGTCCTATTGACAGAACTGTGACCAGGTGGGAAGTACTACGGATCATAGCCTAATATCAAGTGGGGGAATTCTTGAAAAAAATATATAGGAGCAACATTAGCTTCAAATTCTATTGAAACAATGCTTATGATTCTGCACTACTTCATAAATTGTGCTATGTTAATCATGTCATATTGCAGCCCCGTTCCCCTGTTTTCCCCTGTACAATCTGCTCTACCTAACTGCATGATGAGATAGGTGGATAGCAGCAGACTGTGGTGTAAAGGCTAGTGAGACTGGAGGTGGCAGGGTGGTGCCCTTCTGATTCAAAATGCAGAATTCTGATGGCAGTCACCGCAGCAAAGGCTCACTGTCTGAAAGCCATTTAAAAGCTTTAGTTCAGACTGTTCACTGTCGAGCATGCATTAAGCCTATTGCAGTTAGCTGCTTCATTCATGCTTCACAATCACCGGCTCACTCATAAGCTGATTGGCTCCCACCTGACTTATACCATCCATTTGTATGGATGTTACAAGTCAGGTGGGGTTGGTTTGAACTTACTCTGCTGGTTTGCTTCCACAGCTAGTTTTTTTTTATTGGAATTGTATGTATATATATATATGACCCATATACCAGCAGCTCCCTCTGGAGTCACAAAAGACTTTAGATTATTTTTCTCATATATGCCATGGAGCTCACTAGACTTGCTTCTGATTGGCGCCTATTCAGTGCACAGAATTAGCACCATTCACCAGCCAAATGCCCAAAAAATATGCGAGTGGCTGGTGGATTTGGATCACTCACCAGCCAAAAAAACCCCAATGATTATATATTGTGTGGCTGGTTAAATTTAAAGATTGACTAGCCTTCTGGCCAGTAGACAAAAAAGTTAATTTGGCACCCTGCTCCATTTGCAAAACAATGACTGAAAGTCATGCAGATTGTAGTATTTGAAATAGCAAACCCATCACCAGTGTTCCTTAATTCTTTCATTTCAACTAATTAAATTACATTTTAACTGAGGAATATTTATTTGGAAACTGTTATTCATGATACATGTGAAAACAACATCATGAAAAATAAATCATATGAGACTATAAATGTGGAAGTTAATTTAATCTGATTCTTTCTTGGGGAAGAGTAATGCTGGATTTCTTCCTTCCAGGTCTGATTAATAAGGGATTAACTCACATGGTGGTGCAGTTGGATCCAGTTTAGTCATCTCAAATATTCCAATTTGTCATATCAAATGTTATTACTAGCTGGATTTGTGCCTTGGCTTCAGGTTAGCTTTTTCAATCTCACTATTTGCATACTGATGTGTCTAAAGTCCATAAGCAGAACGACCAGCAGACTAAGTTCAGATGTTGCTTCTGCACTACAACCTGTTTATCATAAGTGGTGTTTATTGTCATTCAGACTTGGATGGAAGGTTGATAAGACATGATATGAAATTAGAATGCACTTCATTAAGCTTCATTTATCGAATGAAGCTTTCCATGGCCATACATTTAGAGACGGTCCCTTCACAGAAAGAGCTGAGGGAGAGTGACTCTGCTACCTAATTAAAAGTTTCAAGTTGGAGGCACGCTGATTGTAAATGACTTCAGATGATGCTGGTGGGCTTACTGTTGATCTCAAGCTGTTCAAGCAGTTAATTAAAAAAAACGACGTGGCGAACCAAATCGGTTACAGATTGCAATTAATGCACTCTGTGAGTCGGGCCGGGAGAGATCTACCCTGCCTCGTTAGCTACCGCACGCCTGCCAGGGTCAGCCTATAGGAAGGCAAGCGCTTTTATTTGTTTCTCATCTTTTTTCATAAGCCATTATTAACAGCAAACCAAGCGATAAGCAATCATGTGCGAAAAGAAATGAAAAAACAAAAGCTGGGGCCCTTGGGAAAAGCCTAACAGTTGCTATGACAACCTACCCGCACACACTTAAATGGGGGAGATTTTATTTTGAAGGACAGTCCTCTCTTTATCTCCCCGCTTGGTCCTTTATTCCTCCGTCTGTGAGATGATCAAAGCTACGGCAGGTAGATAAAGCGCGGCAGAGGGAGATGGACAAAGAGGGGGAGAAAAAGGGGAGGGTGGGAGGTTTCGGGGGGGGGTGTTAAAAAGAGATGTGAGGCTTTAAAGGATAAACTGCAGAGATACTGTGTTAAATCACAGCTGGGTCATTTTACAGCAGCTACATTTTCACTTACATCTCGTCCCTGTGACCTCCTCTAAACACACCTGACTTTGGCATTAATTGCTAGTGTTACTCCTCCTTGTATGACAGATGAGGCTGTGAGTCAGGGTGTATTTAAGGTGAAGTGGTCAGAATTAGGTTTGCAGTGCATGGTGGGTTTATTCTGGATGCTTCCTCCCACATCGATGACAGAATTCCTCCCTCGTTCTACCCTGGAAACCGTACGTGGGCAGGAGAAGTGGGTTACACGCAGGAAACAGAGAGTTCCTGAGGGATGACACAGGAAAAAACAACAGCGGCACCCAACATCACAACGTCAGCCAAGGAAACTTAAACATGAGAGATGCCGCGTCAGTTCAGTTCCACTAGATAACAGCTGCTACTCATCTGAGCAGAGATTGGAAGAGGAGGATGTTTTGATTCACAGTTACACACAGGCGAAGTGATGTCGTGTTAAAGGGGAAGGTGGGTAAACTGGAAGTTGTTGCCAGTGATTGGCATATTGCAACACTATTTCACGAGGTGCACAGCACTCATTGGACTTCTAATCCAGTATCCTCAATAAGTGTTTAGCATTAGTCTTTAAATAGGAAGATGAAAACTTGTAGCAGCTCCAAGCCTGGATGGTTCATTTTAATGAGAAGCATGTCTTGTTAAAAGAATCTGAACAAACAAATGAACCCAGTGACATAACAATGGAATGTTTTAATTGAGTTTGGTGTTGGTGGTTGAACACAGAGCGCTGGAATTGTAAGCTAAAGTTTCTGACTTGTGTTGGACTTCAATAACAATAATGATGATGCACATTTTTCTCTTAGAATTAATACATCTTTAGACTACAGAATGAATAAAACCAAAGTGGTCCTATGTCTTCCAGCAGCCTCCTCCTGCATCGATAGATACATACAGCAGACTGATACTTGAACGATGTGAGATCTGAGTTTAATTAAAGGAGTATTAAAGAAAACATCTGTTCTGCAAAACAACTGATGATGTGTTTACAGTTTACACTCATTTGTATTCCTGTCTATGTGTTGTTGTGGAAGAAGTATTCGGTCTTAAAAGTCCTGGTCTCTGTGGCCTAGAAGTCTTAGATGTGTACCACGCAATCCAGTGTTATTGAGTTCATTCATGCTTGGGTCTGGTTGCGTGTCCTCTCCTTTTCTCCTCTACACAGCTATTCTGTCAATTAACAAGATGTTTTTTTAGTATAAGTATGGGAGCATTATCTACAAATTGTAATTGTGAAAATAGTGTTTTCCTGCTCTATCTGATCAGTGTTGTTGATTGTAATTACTGAACCGCTGGGTAGTGTAATCCATCCAACATCATTTTTTCACGTTGAAGTTCCTGTCCTCTTTCTTGTTCAACAATTAAGCCTCTGAGGATGATGAATAATCATACAGTTAAAATGCAAAGAAGATAATATCCCTGTAATATTCTTAACAAATAAATGATGTTAAGTTTTGATTGTAACCAGGCTCCTGTGGTTCTCAATGACATTGTGATACCTTTTATAGCATTGCAGAAATTTCTGGTGCCCTTTTGTAAATTTTCATTTGGACAGCAACAATTTCTGTTGGAGAGATCAATTTCGGCATCTCCTCAACACTCAAAAAGGATCATTTTAAGCTTAAGTTGAAGCAGTTTTTAAAGGGGGAACAGTTTTTGGTCATTTCTTTGTGTCATTGTTTGGATTTTGTGCTGTTTTGTGTGTATTTTCTTGCATGGTGGAATATTTTACTTTTCATTTTGGCGTGCATGTTAACAGGTTAGAGAAGCCACACTGCCGACGTGAGTCGTGCTTCTCAGGCATGTGCCGAGTGAGGCTGCAACGGTGCATTATCTAGAGATTTGGAGTCTAGCCTATTTTTACCGCAACACGCACTTGGCTCTCAGCAAAAATAGACCTGTGGACAGTCATCTCGACATCATGCCATCGTTTGACTACAGCTCTGATGTCTGTATCTGTAGAATATTTCACAACAGGTTAAGGGCAGTCTTTTTCCTGTGCGCCCTTTGTTTATTTCTCTCCCTCCTTTCCACTCTTCCCCCCTTCTTCTTTTCCGCTCATTGAGAGAGGTTAAAGGAAAATCACGTCATCATATTTATTGATAATTATCAAAGGCAAACTCCATGTGAAAAGATATGGTAGACAGGAGCAACGCTGCCTGTGTGGATGTAAGAGAATGCAGTTCAGAAATACTCAGGTACCCTTACCTTAGACCTGTTCATATGTACTTGAGAAATTGTACTTTGTTACTTTGTACAAAGTACTGCTGATGTTGGTGTTCCTCTGACTAATGAACTAGAAAGCATCCTAATCTTTGCTTGTAGGCTACTGTAAAAATCCACTCTTGTCACTATGTAGTTGTTACACTGTTCTTTGATGAAGAATATATCGATGCTGCTCTGCTGTATGTTGCACTGCTCAACCCATTTTAATTTCATATCTTCTTCAGGCCCTCCGTGAGGCGGCAGAGCATCCCCAGGAGAGGCGAGTTCAGCCTGGCCTATAAGTGATCAAACACTCCCACCACTCAACTCTGCTTCACCTCACCAATAACGGACCTCCCCCTCAACCTGGGGCCTTAACTCCAGTCTCCCGCCCCCCTACACCTCCATCTTCAGCTCATCTGAGCCCCTCCTGATCAGTCCTCCACCAAATCTTTCTTGACTCTGGCCCTCCTCCTTCCTCGTCCCTCTCTCTCTCTCTGTGAGACATGGCAGTACCTTCAGCCCACGAGTTTCACTGGCAGAACCTAGCACGACTGCCCAGCGGACGTGTCTACCATAATCTGTCTGAGGTGGGAGGGCAGATGTACATGCTAGGGGGATGTGACGCCGCAGGGAGGCCCTGCCCAACCCTGGAGCTCTACTCCCCTGAGGTACAAAACTATCTGATGTTTCTGTTTTTTGCAGTACATGACAGTACATGTAAAACTGCAACAACAAAAAAAAAAAGTTTAACAATTTCTATTTTTTCATATTGAAAAAATTACACACAATCACACATATGCTCAAATTTGTACGTGTGAAATGTTACATCTCCCACGTGCACTGAATAACTGAAAGAGGGGGATAAAGCTGACATATTATAATTTCTTGGCAAATCAACAGCTAAGTACTATCTGCACAGAGGCTGCAGTTCCCCACAGTGTAAATATATCATGATTTATTTAAATCCCCCTTAAGATATTGTCTTGAAATTTGAAGTAAACTGACTGTATGTGAGACATGAATTCCTGCACTGGGGAGGTGAACCAAATATGAAAATTCAAACTGAAACCCAGAAAAAGGCTTGTTAAACACAGTTAACTTTGGTTACTGCAACAGAAGCTGAAATGTTCCATGCCATATTGGTGTTTGAAAGTTCTGTTCTGTCCTGTGAGCTGCCAATTTGTTGAAGTTTGTCACATGTGAGATAGAGTTTGCCATACTTGGTGTTATAACCGTAACACATTGTTTGTAAAGTGATAGTCTGATGTGGGGCTGTATGAGTACTTGAGGTATGGCAGGCACAAGCAGAAGTTGTAGGAATATGGAAGCTGCATGGTTGAGGAAATAGTAGTGCCAAAGGAAAGGGCTGTCAGTCGGAAAAGTAAAGCACCAACATTTTTCAAAATATAGTGTACACTTTAACGGATTATGTTTTTTCGGTGTGCCTTCCTTAAGGTTGCTAAAATATGTCTTGAATTGGTAGCGTTTAGCAGCACAATCCTCTGTTTCCCTGTTGGTGCTGCGTGCTGTTTCTCCATGCAGGGGGAGAGCTGACAGTCATCTGCTGCAGGTAATACACTTACTTGGATTAAGTACCTCATACAACCCCACATGAAAAGACTATCCCTTTAACGAAGGCTAACTTATTTCCAACGTGAAACATCAGCAGATATTTTGAGAGCCAAGCTGTTCATCATCATTTGTGTGTTTGTCTGTAATTGCTTTGCCTGAATGCAGTGGCTTGTCCCTGTTTGCAGGGGGATCGCTGGATAAGCTTACCTCCCATGCCCACCCCTCGCGCTGGTGCAGCTGTGGCAGTGCTGGGAAAGCAAATCCTGGTAGTGGGAGGAGTGGGGGAGGACCAGAGCCCCCTGAAGGTGGTGGAGATGTACAACACAGAGGAAGGGAGGTGGAGAAAGAGGAGTGCTCTGCGAGAAGCCTTGATGGGTGTCTCCATCACTGTGAAAGGTACAGACTATGACATTATGAGCACATCATTTCCAAAATCATCTGGTGATGCTATGCTTCTTTTTAATATGAACAAAATATCATGAAAGTACAGGAAAACTCATTACAAGTAAAATAAATATTATTATATACAAGACATATTATACCAAGGATTAACTAAGGAGACCACCAATAATAGTAATGATATTGTGATGAAATGCTGTCTTCATTCAAACATATATTTAAAAATCAAATATACTTTCATCAGTAAGTTCCTGTTTGTAAAGTCTGGCTAAGATTATTGGTGGAACAGCACTCTGCAGGGAAGTGCAGATTTACCTTGAACGCACTCTATGAACAACACCTCAAATAACACTTTAATTTTAACCCTCAAATCTGAGGTACGTCTTTCCTTTTGATATCAGTGGAGCAGTTTTGGGTTTATTCACACACGTTTGGGGTAGTTCAGCAGCAGACATGAGTAAACAGCCTTTTCAGTGAGCGTCTCTTCAGCCTTGGATGAATGAGTTTGTGTTCAGTCCAGCAGTGCATCCGTCAGTGTCTGCTGGAACACAGATAGATGCAGTATGCACACAGACTTATTGGCTACGTGTAGGCTTCACAGTGCTGCCCGCTCCATCTCTCTGACCAATCTTCAATCCTGCTGTTTCATCCTCAAACTCATCTCATCCAACAGAACAAAGACAAATAGTCTGGCAAAATGATCGATAGGACCAATTAAACAAATATGCTATTATAAATGGACAGTCTATCACAGAATTGACTAAATGATGCCATTTCTATTGACATTTGCAGAATCATTATTTTCCAGATATTAGATAATGAGCCTGTGGTAATGAGCTTTTCTATTCACTGAAATGAATATAAAGTGTTTGTAAAACTTGTACCTTTTTTATTTATGAGGTTAGAATTGGAAGTAAATGGCTTTATATACGAAAACTTTTGAAAATAATCAAAGAAAACATAATAAAAGCCGCTCTCTTTCTTTTACTGCTAAGGCTGTATTTTCCCTTCTGTCAACAGTAACACTCTCACCCACTTCCATTCTTATGCTGGAGGTGTCATGCCAAAGTGCCAGACATGGACTCTTGCATTTTTATTCAGCTGCTGTACTCCCTGTCCTCCCCGTGTCTGTCACAGTCTCCTGCCTCATCACAAACTTCTCATCTAACTCTCTGGCTCTGCAGATTTTTAGCACTTCATAAAATAAAGTGCCAATGAGGTGTTTCCATCAGCTGGGATCAGTCCTTCAAAAGCTGATTATTGTTGAGCATGTCGTTCATGACTCACACATTCACGAACGTTTTGGGAAGGTTGTGATGTACAGATATTCATGCATTTGATGAAAAAATTGAAGTATCACAAAAATACAGTGGGATCCAAAAGCCTGAGACGGCATGGAAAATGTTATATTGTCATGTCAACCTGGAAATAATCTGAAAATCTAAGGATTCGGGGGGTAAGTGATTATTGTTGGGCTTTTGTTGTTATTCTAAGCATAGAGGGACTTTCTTAGCATCAAATCATGGCTAGACCCAGGGTTTCTAAGGGGGCAGTGAAATGGGACTGTAATACACTTTACAGTTCAGTTGTGTCCAAAGCATGATCAGACAGAGCCCAAGTGAACACCCTCTGAAGATCAATACAGTAACCTTAGTTCCAAGGGAGACAGAAAAGCAGCTCTCTCCCAGATACAAAAGATGCTAAATAAAGGACTCTAGTCAACAAAATTGCTGTCAATACAAGGCTGTCATGTGATGTTCTCATGGGATGAGTATCATCTCATGAAGTGGAACAAGTCGAAATTCTTATGTTAGTTAAGAAACACCAGAATTTCACAAGAGATTACTGGAAAACAAACAAACAAACGTCAAAACTTTGACAGAACTCCTTAAAGACCAAAGAAGACCAAGAAGTCCAGACTGTCATGGACTTTCCTCCACTGTCACCAGACCTCAACCCCACTGAACATTACTGGGGCGACTTGAAGACAAACCAAGCATTCTATGACAACGCTAGAATCTTTGCGGATCACTGTCAAATCCTTTAAGCAAAGGCGGACAAGATTAAACTTCCCAGTCAATCTGCCGACGTTATCATTCACAATGAAAATAATAGTATTAAATTCAAAACAGATGGAAAAATAGAAGTATACTGACACAAGGTCTCAGACTTTGGACCCCACTGAATGTACTGTACATTATAAATAAATGAAAGCTATTGCTTTGTGTGTGTGTGTGCATGCGTGCGTTTGTGCGTTCGTGCGTGTGTGTGCAGATGGCCGGGCTCTGGCTGTGGGGGGAATGGGTGCTGACCTGCTCCCTCGTAGCATCCTTCAGCAGTACGACCTTCGAAAGGACGTGTGGGCGCTACTTCCTCCCATGCCGACCCCTCGCTACGATGCCAACACACATCTGCTTGCCAACAAACTCTATGTTGCAGGTACAGACAGACAGTGTGGGTGTTTTTAGACTTCAACACTCCCACCTTTTGCATTAAGCAACACACATTTTTCCTCACAATTTCATATACATATATATTGTGTAATAACAGCTCTAATTGTGTGTGTCTATATATACATATATACAGGATAGATATATAGAGAGAGAGATGTAGATATACATAAATGTAGAGTTACTATTTCTGTTTAATGCATTCTGTTAGGCGGTCGTCAGTGTAAGCGACCAGTGAAGGCGTTTGAGGTGTATGACACAGAGACACGTTCTTGGACTACTCTACCCATGATGCCGTGTAAACGTTCGTATGGTGGTGTGATATGGGACCCAACTGGGAGACTGTGTCTACTCGGAGGGCTGCGGCAGGGAGGAGGACACCAGAGCTCCAAATTCACCAAGAATGTCAACATTTTTGACTCCAACCAAGGTATCAAATCACATTTATTTTTTGAGGTAAATGGGTAATTTATCAGTCGTGCCTTTCTCTGTATTATAAACTTAAAAGGTTTTAAATGGAGTTAGTGCACAGACAGAAGTTTAAACCCTGCCACTCCTCCTCTGTTAAGAGCACATACACATGCACACACGAACCACATGCTATGAATTAAAGGGTTATGCAAACCCTCTGAACTTCATTTTGAATTCTATGTTTCCAAATATGTCAGGAATAATATCACTGAAATGTGTATAAAAGAATCCAGTTATAACTGCAGATGCATAGAAGTTCCACATTTTAACATAATTCTAATCATATTCAATAATATAGTGTCTATATATAATATTAGCGTCTAACAACAGTGTAAACACTTGGCGACATTGCTTCCAGGAAGGACAGAAAAATAAAAAAAAGTTTAAGGTTTGTTGAACACCTCGATTATCAAAAGGCATGACACAGTTTTTGAAAAGATGAGAAGAATCTACCTTAAACCAGACACACAAATATTGGATCCATCTTATTTTGTATTTTGTAATTTTGTAATTAATACCCTCTGACTTCAGCTCAATACTCAATGCACAGACATTTATTATTATTATTATTATTATTATTATTATTATTATTATTATTTGGTATTTAAAATGTTGGTATTAACACATTTCTCTAACAACATCCATATTAAATTTTGACTTTAACTGTCATACAAACCAGCCATTATCATCAACCTCACCATGAATAGAAGCAGTTTTCCTTTCAAACGGGCTCATTCCTCTTTTCATTCTGTGCACACTCTGTATCCCTGAACACAGCGAAATGACTTATCCTTCTATCCAGCAAGGACACCCCAGAGTAACAGGTGAACAAATTGAGGAGGGACCGGAAGGAGAAATGGGAGAGCAAAAATCGATAAGTCATTTTAGACAGCTGGATATACGGTCACACATCGGGATTGGTCGAATGAAAGCCAAATAAAGCAGAACATGGGAGTGATAATGTTAATGTATGATAATGGAGAGAAAGTTTGTCTTGCGCGTGAGAGATAGGCAAAGAAAGAAGGGAAGAAAAACGCCTTCACACACAAACACAAGCGTTCATGTGCATGTGCTGACGGCTATCCACGTGCTCATGCACACACATACTGGGGAGGCAGCCGTACCCCGTTTCTCCAATCTAATTTTGGTGGAGATGAGATGGGAGATGAGCTGTGGAGGGAGGGCTGAGGGTGAGGAGCGCTTTAAATTACAAGATTCAGAAACAGATTGCTTTATTATCCATCTGCAGCAATATCTCGGCACACACACACGCTCATGCAATCTGCTGTCACACAGTGATATTCTATTACTGTTCCATTCCATATCGCCAGTATTAAGACATGCCTGTTAGGTGATGTTTCGCCATTGTAGGCAGGCTGCAACAAGTACGATGCAAAATACAAAGAGCGAAGTCGTGAAAGAAAATTTACACCAAAAATGAGCAAACCAAGGTATGCCACTTCACTCAAATTAGTATAAAAATATTCCCTCAGTTTCCTCTTCTGGGGTCCAGCCATGCAGACACTTTAGGGTATCAGTCCCTGACATTTGTGCCTCCAACACATTACAGTGGAGGTTTCAATGCTGTGTGCACTACAAGCGAAATTCCATTTACAACCATTATACTATGGTGGAGTCTTAGAGATGGATACCTCAAAACCAGGACAAAAAGCAGGGTTTGCAGCGCCGAGTGCTATCAGTATTAGGAGGACATTTCTCTTGATGCTAGATGTTACTGAAAACACATAGTTTGACTTTCTGACAGGTCGAAAAGCAGGTTTACCAGAGAAAGCGTCTGTGACAGGGCTTGAGATTGATGGCTTCCCATCATCCTGGGGAAGATAGAAAATATGTTTGGGAAGAACAGACTTAGGCCTGGCTGGGTTTGGACAAAACATTTGAAGTAATGTCTGTGTCGGGTTAGATTCGGTCATATCAGAAATATAATGTGTATATATCATATATGTATAAATATATATCGAGATGGTCTTGGCAGGGAAATCAAGAGAAAGCATGTGCAGGAGACAAATATCACCGTCTGGATCCAGAAAACAAAAGAAATAAAGATTGATTTGCTTTTTGATTCAGTTTGACTATGTACTAACTTACTACTCACTAGTGTGTCTCCCATGAATTATGAGGAAAGTTCATAATAATGGTAATGGAATATTTATTAGAAATGCTCTGTAAATTGCAGCATTATTAATGTGCTAACTCTTTGATGAAGACCTGTTACAATATGATAAATAATATATTTCCATCTTTACAGCAGGAGGCCCTGCACATTACTGCATTTCCTTGATTGATAATCAACTCTGTAGTGTTTTATATTTTATATTAATTATAAATAAAATCATGGATGCCAAATCTTTTATAATTTTGACCTCTAATGATGCCTGCAGACTTCCTCATAGACTGTATAGAGCCTTAAAAGAGAACTTCGGTCGATTTAAACATGCAGCTTCACTGCTCAAGCTACCCTTGACTTGCCAGGACCGAAGACGCAAACACATTTGGTCCAACCATTACAGGGCTCCGTGAACGGAGGGTTAGCTTTGACAGCTAACAGCATAGGGTCAGAATTTTACACTGTGTTTTAAGCGTCTTAATATGCTTCCAAACTTACCCCAAAAGTCATGCAACATCAGCAGACACCTTACAACACAGCACTGTAGTGTGTATGACTCAAAATGAATTTAAAAAAGTAGTTAAAACAGTGTGTTGGTGCAAGGAGCTACATACCAGTTTGTTGACAACCGTGTCCTCCGGTAGCTAGACTGAACTAGTCAATCCGTTGAGCGTGCACTTACTACCTCACTGGCGGAGACGAAAACATATTCCAGCATTTTCGTTTTTCTGTTCATAATGTACATGTCCATGTTACAGCTTGTCATGAGCCATGAGCCTTACAATAGCCTGTTAAGCCTGTTGAGCACACGCTCGACGGATTGACTAGTTCAGTCTAGCTACCGGAGGACACAGATGTCAACAAACTGGTATGTAGCTCCTTGCACCAACACACTGTTTTAACTACTTTTTTTATTCATTTTGAGTCATACACGCTACAGTGCTGTGTTGTAAGGTGTCTGCTGATGTTGCATGACTTTTCGGGTAAGATTGGAAGCATATTAAGACGCTTAAAACACAGTGTAAAATTCTGACCCTATGCTGTTAGCTGTCAAAGCTAACCCTCCGTTCACCGAGCCCTGTAATGGTTGGACCAAATGTGTTTGCGTCTTCGGTGCTGGCAAGTCAAGGGTAGCTTGAGCAGTGAAGCTGCATGTTTAAATCGACCGAAGTTCTCCTTTAACAGCGTCTACCAACAAGACGGGTCACACTCTGTGTGAGAGGCAGAAATTGGGGCAAAAATGTCCACAAATGTCTTCCTGCTGCTCATAAATGTTCATTGCTGACTGTATGCTAATAACTGAAGGAAAGTCAGGTGTGTATGTGTGTGTGTGTGTGTGTGTGTGTGTGTGTGTGTGTGTGTGTGTGTGTGTGTGTTTATCAACTTCTCTATTCTCTCATCTGGAACGCAGGAATTATCCCCCTGCCTACTAAGGCAGAAATAGTATCCATGTGTGAAAATTGCATCTCACTGAATTTGTTTTTTCATCTGTTGTTGGAATAATTTGCTTCATATTCATGGTTATTCAGATGCTGTGAAAACAGGAATTCACAAAGGGCCCCTTTAGATCCTCTCTTAGTTCCTGACTTTGTATCCTGTGGCTCCTTACTATCTGGAACTATTTGAAAAAGCACGACAAAGGAAAAAAAAAATCTCGTAGTGGATTGGGTAAACTGACCCTTTAGCATTTAAAGAGATGCTCAACTTGATTATGAATTCTACTTTTTGTTGTTTATCAAACAAAGAAACACATTGATCAGAAGCTTCTATGAAGCACGTAGCACCAAGCAAGAGTAAAAAGAACAAACATACATGATGCAGTCATCCGGGGGCCAACTACTGACAAATGTACTCCACGTTGTCTATATTCCACTCATGTCCTGCTTGAGATGGCAAAACTACCCAAAAGACCACAAAGCAGTTAGAGTGAAGCAGAAGTGACAGTAAAGCCATGACTCTGGGTCGAGATGTAATTACAGCATTAAAACAGCCACAACATAATGGTGAGATTCTGTCCCAAAGGTCAGCCGCATCTGAGATTTCACATGTGACGGACAGACAGAATCCATCAAAGGCCAAGAACCAATCATCATCCTTTTCTAGTTTTAATCACGATGGACAATTACAGAGGAGAGCTGTGGACGAAATTACTCCCACACAGACTACAAAGCCCAGTCTTCAGAGAATCGCCTCATCTCCCTCATTCTATTGTCACTCTGTCTCTCTGTCTGTATCCTTCCTCTCTGTATTTTTCTCTGTCCCTCCATCTTTTTATTCTCCTCTGCAGTCTCCCTCCAGAGCAGAATAATGCATGCTGGTGTTTTCCCTGCATCCTACAAAGGAAATCTTGGCACGAAGGCTTGTGTAATCCCTCCAAAGCAAATAAGAATAAGGTCTGCAGTTGAAAGTCTCAGAGGATTGGACCATAAGTCTCTAGTGTGATGTGTTGACACAACTGTAATTTAAAGAGGAAAATCCAGCCTGTAACACTTTAAGCACTGTTTAAAAAAGAATTACAAGTGTTATAGCAGGCTTCATCGACTTTGTGATGGATGTTGTTTCTTAGTTTCCGTTAGTTCATAAATGGAAAAACTAGATGATATCACAGTATTTTGCCTGTGTCCACTACAAAGTACAATATCAGAAAGAATAAAATAGTCGTTTCAAAATCAAAGTGCGAGGTCTCTCGTGAATCCACCATTTTTCATTAACATCCAACAACCATAAACTGGCAAATCCATTCAAGTAAAGGAAGATATTCTAATATCTCAATCAGTAATACCCTCGATTGACCGGGATGCAGGTATTTGGTCTTAAAAAAAAAGCATAAATCAAATTTGAATTCTGACCTGATGATGGCTGAAGATGGGGATCACCAAAGCCTGAAGGGAAAATGAATCTGTGCACCAACTTTCATTGCAATCCATCTCAGTTACTGGTTTTAGACAGGCAGTTGGATTGTCAGATCACATAATTATGTGATTATGGGGCTCCACGAGTGGCAGCGCTCCTCCAACTGTTACCTGTTACCGTGATATGATAGACAGATGGTTCAACCAATCAAATGGCAAGTTAATTCTTGAAAGTAAATGCCCTTTTCCAGACAGTTTCTAGCAGATCCTTTCCAGATGGTTAGTAAAAAAAACATGACTCATCAGATTACCTGCATACATGAATGGCATAAAATGATTTAATGCTACAGTTATTTAAAACTTTCCAAATGTTATTAGACTCAATGTATGAAAGGATGATAATGCAAAAAGTCATTTCAGTTAAAGAGAGGATCGGGGGAAAGAAGAAAGATAACTGGAGTCTCTGTTGAGTGCTAAGTGAGAGTGAGAGGTTGACCTGAATTCAAACACCCTCAGGGCCTGCCGTTGCTCACTGCTATGTGACTAAGGTACAGTAATCTGGCTGCTTGGGGCAATTAAACGCCTGCATCATTAATGTGAATAATACAAAGGATCCTGCGGTCAAACTCGTCCGAGTCACTTCTCGCACTCATCTCAGCACTCACCAGACACACTCTCTTCTAATCCCTGTCCTCTCTTTAATGTGTAATGTAAAAAAAAACATTTTCCCTGCAGTTACAGTTGGCAGCTGTCATTGCAGTACCTAAACACTCGACAGTGGAGGTCACCTCTGGAGATTGCTGCTGCAGTCAGGTTGATAAATGGGTTGAAAGATAAATCATAAGTAGAATGAAAGTAATCTCTGAACTCTCCTCCCCTGCTGGTCAGGACACCTTTAAACAACAACCACTGATGACGAATATTGATCCAATGTGACTCAGACACGAATGTTCACCGAATAGGTAATATTTTAATGTTTTATTAACGTCACATTAGCCTCATTCGCCAACTTCCTTTCTCACTCTGTACCTGAAGTTATTGCTTCAGTAACAGACTGTTACCTTGAGTAAATTTGTGGATTTCTCTGCGTTTGACAGTGCTGGAAACATTTTAAATTTTAGTACACAATTTTACAATGTATATAACAAAGATCTGATAATATATATAATAATAAATATGATATAATATGATATTTGTATGTGTTGCTGGTGATGATCACTTTTTAACAAGAAACCAAACATTCAGTGTACACTTGTTGTACATTATAGTTTTGACACAAACACAGTTCAAACAGATTAGCCATATCCCTGACCACAACATAAATGCTGGAATCTATTCAACATCTCAGTCTGGTACTACACACCAGTGTGAAATATCTGACAGGAGGATTTTACTCTGAGAGAACTGAGTGGACAGCCAGCTGTGATCTCTGTTCTGTTTTCTTCTGTAATTTAGCCAGGCTGGAAAGGAAAACACAGCTCTTCATTACACACTGCTGCAACATGCAGGAAGACTCACCATCTGGCTACTTATCTCTCTTTCATTCTCTCTGCCTCTATTTGTTTCTCTCCACCTTGTTGTTCCTGCCTCTTGTTTAAGCAAAAGATTGATGATAAATAAGAACGAGAGGGAGAAATAAGGCACAGGAAAAGGGAAGAAGAGAATGAAAAGAGAATAAGAAGACACTGAGGGGGGGGAAGGAAGATAGAAGGAAGATAATGGAAAAATAAGTATGAGAGAAGATAAGAGAAAGAGAGAAACACCCCAAAAAGAAAAAGCAGAGACACAAAGATAAAGAGCACGGCATTTGTTTCTTTTTTCCCCTTGTTCTGTCTCTATCTTCCTTTATACCTCTCTGTCCTCACCCTCCCTCGCTCCCTAATGAAGTTATCTTTCTTCCAGTGTCACGATTCTCTCCAGTCTGGGTTTCCTTCAGATAAACAAGTCCTGGCAGCAACAAAACCTAAAAGTGAAAAAAGAAAACTTCTGCAGACTGCTGGGAAAAGGAGAAAGATTATTTTGATGGCTATGTTTTCATTTCCTCCATTCTCAAGTTCACTTTTTTATCACCTGGAGTGCTTCAGCTTTGAGTATGGAGGAAATGTCACATCTTCTCAGACCACATAAGGGTTGTAGAAAAACTGTCCTCATTGTCAGTAAGTGTTGGATAGATTAGGTTTTTAATGACTTCCACACTTGCGAATTGACTTCTTGACTTCTTGTATTGTCGTTTCAAATATTTTGGTACTAAAGGTCTCAATAAATGTCTCAGTGGTGAAATAAAAGAAGCACTTGCTCACAACTGCACCTGCATGTGCCAGGGTTCAAGTCCCTGCAGAGGGGTTCCTATTTTGGCAGTAGCTGTGTTACGGGTGCAACTATCCTTATGTAGTGAGTCTAACTTTGTGTTGTGTTAGATAGTGAGCAAGGACAACACGTATCTGGTCTCTTACTACCCAACTGCAAGACACCAGACATTGCCACAAACAGCTCTTCTGATTAACAGTATAATGAAAATGAGTAACACAAAGTAAAAATATCCACGCATTCGCTTTATCGCAGGAGCTCTGAACCTCACATAACACATTACGTTTAGATTGGACATTGTATACCTTCTAAATAACAGACTTTTACTCCTATGGAAATACATCCAAATTCCACACAGGCTTTGTGCAGTATCGCACTCGCTGCTTGACTGTAACCTGGTGTCCCTGAAGGTTTTCAGATTAGCTGTAGCTTGCATGTGGCAAGCTGACTTTGTTGGGGGACTTTGTCAAACTTCAGAGGTCAGAATAACCATGTTGGACCCAGAGCCCACTCCTTTCCTCATAGATTCAAAGCTTTCATGAAAAGTATGTGCCCACAGGCTAACAACAGTATCCTCAATTTCTCTCCCTAGTAGCAGTCTGACCCTAACACCAACACTCCTGTCCCATCTCTGTCTCTGTTTGTAGTCTGTGTTTATTATAACCTTTCTGTGTCCTTGCCAGGTGTAGGGGTGTGTGTGTGTGTGTGTGTGTGTACTGTACATGTCCTGGCCGCAGCTGGCTTGTGTGTGACCTGTTAGTGCAGGTCACAGTCTGAAAACAAGCTCAGCAGCATCCTGTCCAGCCAAACCGTGTCTACAGTGCCTCTGACTTCACCTTCAGCTAATTCATAAGCCTGTGCACACACATCTGCTCACTTCAACTGTCATTTAATTGTCTCCTTTAGGAGTGTGGTTGAAGTCGGAGGAGACGGTGGCGATGAAAACAAAGAGAGCTGACTTTGCTGCTGCTTTCCTGCGTGGAAGGATGGTGGTAGCTGGAGGACTTGGTGAGAGGAATACATTGTAAACTTTGGCTGCAATGTCAGTTGATAATGCATTCATGTTGCTAGATTTTATGTAAAATATGAGAAATACCCCATTTGTCAGTCAGTATACAGAAATAAAACATGAGGGAACGTTCAAAGCCTTTGGTATGATATCTTTGCTTTGTGTTTGTTCTCCAGGTCATGAACCCTCGGCCCTGGACACAGTGGAGGCTTTTCATCCTCAGAGAAAGAAGTGGGAGAGGTTGGCTCCCATGACCTTCCCCAGATGCTCCACCTCCTCCATCATCATCAGAGATCGCCTGCTGGTGGTGGGAGGAGTCAACCAGGTACACTTGTGCTCCATATTTCGCATGTACACAGACATAAACAGTACCTAATGATGATCAACAGCTGACCAAGGAAGATATGTGTCAGTATCAGTGTCAACAGATGTTTCCTGCTTACTGTTAAAAGTGACAAGTGTGTCCAGCAGTTTACTTAATTATTTATACCCCTGCCTCAATGTGGAGTGCCCTCCACAGCTGTGAGTGTGATTTTACTCTGCAGTGAAGAACTACTAATTAGGATCGCATATGGAAAAAGGGCGTTATCTGTCGTGACTACCTGCTCATCAGGATCACACCTTAGCAGATCCGTCCCTACCTTACTCACTGCACATGTCACTGTTGGACAGTTGGACAGCAGACGTGTGTAGCACACTTTCCCAGTAATGAGTATCCTGCAGACAGTCAAAGTCTCAGATCAGATAGAATAATTACCTTATCATTGTGGAGGGGTTGGTGTGTCCCTGTGACCCTGTGTTATTGGGGGCAGGACCTTGCCCAGAAGAGTGATACAGAGGTGCCTCCCTAGTTCCAGACCTGGCAGGGAAATTGCCTGTTTAGTGTCTCGTGGCGAGGCCTTGACTCATGGTCCTAGGTGGGGCAGGAAGAACCCTTCATGGGCCTAGCACTTGCAGGGCAATTGATTAGTAACTATGGTCTACCTGATCTGAACCTGAATGGTGCTTTGGTATTGGATCTCTGTGCGAGTCATGAATTGGCCATAACAAGCACCATATTCAAGCACACGGTGATTCATAAGTAACTTCTTACCAGAACACCTTTGACTGATGATTGACTTTGTGGTTCTATCATCAGATCTACAGCCATGTGTCTTGAACACTGGTGGGGGACACTACTGGGCATAACTAGTGAACACAAACCCGAAGTGAAATGGGTGAGCTGGGAATGTCTGGCGGAGGCCCTCTCCCACTTCGATTTTTAATTTCTAATTTATCTCAGGAGAGACTGGGGACACAGAATCCATGTTGGAGCCGTTAATGTTGAGTCGCTGTTCAAGTTGTCATATGAAGGTCATCAATGTGCCTATCATGGCAAAAACCTGAGATCACGCCAGTTTACACGAATGTCAGGGAGGCTTTAGCGGTTGCATAAACCTGTGTTGGGATCTGAGAGGTTATGGGGGAGAAGAACTTTCTTTTGGCTTCCAGCAAGTTTTGTTGGCAACAGTTGGTTGACCCAGGAAGGGAAAGCAGGGCCTGGCTCAGGCAGGCAAGCAGTGTTCAGCAGGGTAGAAGAACTACTGACCCTGACTGGGATTATGATGACAGATAGAAAGAGAACTTTGTGGAACTCCTGAAAGCCACCACATTCTCTGTGGTGGAAACAGAGTTTGAATACTCGGGGGAATCCTCACCCATATCCCTGGCAGAGGACTTTTGAGCACTCGGTATGGACTAGATTCACCCTCAGATGCTGAAGCCTCGGGACATTGCTGGGCTGTCTCAGCTGACACACCTCTTCAATTTCACGTTGGGGTCAATGAAAATGCCTGTGGAATGGCAGACCGTGGCGATGGTTCCCATTTTTACAAAGGAGGACCGGAGGGTGCGCTCCAATTATCCTGATATCACACTGCTCAGCCTCCCTGGAAGAGTTTATGTCAGGGTGCTGTAAAATGTTGCAGGGGAGAAGGATGTCTGGACCACTTTGCTTAGGCTGCTGCTACAGCGGCCCGTGATAAGCAGCAGGAAATGGATGGATCAGTGGAGCTTCATCCTCTGCCAAACAGAAAAGCAAGACACAGCTTTTATTAGCACAACTATTGAATATGATTCAACATGAATTATCTCAAGGCTTCACCCATCCTCCACCTCATCACAAGTATTCCCCCCACAGGACAAGGATTCAGACAACCAACTTAAAAAAACTGTTACCATTTATCTTAATAAGTGAAATATATATATATATATTTTTTAGTTTTAGTTTAGTTTTATCAAATCATGTCATATCATATATTTCTCCAGCAATGTAACTGCATTCATTTTCTAATTGTAAAGTCTCTCTGAGAGATGTCAATATCAGTTGAGGATCAGCTGTTATATACTGCCTGATATGTAGGTATCAGAAAACAATTCTTGCTGGAATCGTACCAGTTTCAAATCTGTGTATCAGTGTGTTTGTAAGGGATTGATCAGAATTGGAAGTTTTCCCATTGAAATCAATCAATATGTTGTTTCAACCAGCTTATTTTCCAAGTTGTTGCACTGAAAGATGAGTGCAAATGATAGAAAGAAAGTTGCCTAATGTGAACATTAAGCAAGTGATACTGTTGGTCACTGTGTCCCAAGAGAAGAAAACAAGGACACACTGTGTCATTAATGCAAAGCACCTGAAACCAGGCCCAAAAAACATCATCCAGTGACAGAGCCACAGTGTCAGCGTTTTCAGACCGGCAGTTTTGGACCTCATGTTTCAGTCCAACCTGCTCATGGGCAACAAAAGCAACAGCAGCAGAGGTGCAGAAGTAGAAGATCGGATTTTGTGAAAATAACATGCGAGCCATAAACTTGGGCACTGCTGAGATCACTTACGTATCATTTAAAGCTCATTGGGATATTGCAGCAGACCAACCAAGAACAGGTGTTTTTAAAGAGACCTGTGCTGCTTTACACACTCAAACAAAATTCTACTCCCATGTGACTATTTAAAGCCCCTTGATTTGGAATGTTACTTATTTCTCTTTAATGAGACTGGCAACACCGCACAGCTGTCATCACATTTGATTCAGTTCATTCAGTGTTGCCAAATCCTGTTGATATCACCTTTTTCTAACTGAGCCCCATCCACTTCAAATCAGTGAAATAATCAACAGTATTCAAACTTTAGCATTAAGTTGTTTGTTTTACTGCACCCCATGGCCTATGACATTTATTGAAGCTCAGTGTAACACATGAATGTTAAACCCTGAAACATGCACACAAAGAAAACAGCAGCCAGATATAAACAAAAATGATCCTGCAGTGTTGAACATTTATCACCTGTAGGTGGCAACAAAATTAATGAAAACTGATGAGAGAAAGAATGAATAGCAAACGGACCATAAACTTGTGGGATGATCTGTGGGGAGGGTTTCTCTGCTGCCTGCAGCCTGTCTGTGTGACTGTGTGTCAGCTCATCTCAGGAATACATATGTTAAAACACAATCACAAATAGCAGTGAAACTATTTCTAATAGATCATCAGTATTGTCAGGGTAAATAGTACAGATGCCGAAACTACTGCTATGGATTGCCAGCCGGTGATAGAGCACAGTGCTTGGTCACTCTGAGCTCTGTCTGAACAGGCCAATTGAATTATATAGGCACCGAAAAGGAGGCGGGCAGCATTAGGTGCTTCGTGACGATTCTGCTCGTGTGCCTGCCTGCCGGGATATAGACAGGGCGGAAAGAAGAAGTCAAATTAAGCGTAAAATATAAAATCGTCTGTACAGCGTGCCGGTCAGTGCCAGCATAACATGTCCATGCACAAGCTCTGGTGTCTGTGGTCAGCAGTTTAAAATTGAATACCTGACACACTGATTTAAAACAGTAGTATTAATACAGCAGCACATTATATGAGATATGCCCTGAAATGTAGTTTTAATAAACACCTCTCACAGCCAATCAGACACAAGATCGTTCATTTATTTAAGATGAAGTATAAGTTTTCTGCATCAAATGTCAAAAACCAACTAGACCTTAGTTATATATTTTGTTGTGTACTTCCCACAATGATCAAACTCAGAGAAATCCACAGGCTTACTCACGGTAACAGTTAGTTTCACGGTAACTCCCAGGAGAGAGTCAGAGAGCGAGGAACAACGTCTGCAAATAGGACAAAACATAATGCGGTGAATTTGAATACATTACCTCAGATGTGAACATTTCTGCTAGAGTCATGTAGCAACTCGCATGATCCCATGCTACATATGTCTTCTGTTTTGTATTGACAGCATGAATTCTATATCAAGTGTCTAAGGTATCAGTATAGAATTAAAGTCGGGAAATGCTTCCAACTGTTGACCAACAGTCTTTTCTTTATTTCTCCCTGTCTCTCTCTCTCAGGTTCCCAGCTCTGCCCATGAGATCCTCTATGTAAAAGAAGAAGAGTATCTGTAGCCTGTTGTAATTAACACCAGGTGAATGCAGCACATCAGTGATTCCTCTTCCTCTTCTCTGTCCAACCCTCCTGAATTTGACTGCGGTGCAATATGTAGAAACACCAGAGAAATGGAGTCAGAGTGAAAGGCCCTGTTTCTGTGATGTTATGTTACAGAGAACAGTGCCCCCTGCTGGGCTGGACTGACACTGAGACCCACATGTAAGCACACACATGCACAATGGAGGAGCTGGCTCTTTCTTTCTTTCTACCGAGTTCTGTTTCTTGATACTCTTAGTGTGTGACACTTCTGCGTTGTATGTTGTCCTGCATACATGGAGAAGAACTTTTGTAGCTTCTATGTCTAGTAATGTAGACAGGAAATATATTGATGACCTATTTTATGGCATATATGCATTTCAGTTTTGGTTTTATGTCTTTGTGAGTGTGTTTATTTGTGTGCAGCTTGCCAACAAGTGAGCATTTGTAGGTAGTGGGATTTTAATTTAACGACAGAGTGCAATAATTGTATATTATTTAATATAATCTAGCAAAAAAATATGAAAACCCACTAAAAGGTGGGTAATGTTTATCCCCATTGCCGGAGTAAATCTTGACAATGTTTCTGCAAAACACAGATATGTTAAAACTTCTTATTTCTTTAGGTTCCATTTTCAATGTCTTGTTGTGACACCGTTGTGCTTTTGCTCTGGTTAGGGTTTAGCCACAAAAACTACTTGGTAAGGTTAAGAAAAATCATGTTTTAGTCACCACAAACATGCTAGAAATTCTGCTGAAGTCTACTTAAAAATACCCAGCGGTTTCACACTGACAAATGTTGAAAAAGTCTTTAACTGCGGTCACTGGCCTCTCCGCCCTCTCGCCTGCAACTCCACCACCAGCCCCTCCACCTCCTCATATGACAGTAGGATCATAAACATCATCTGAACACGACGCAACACATTTTGTCACACACAAATACAAACGCATCAGTGGTTTGCAGAAACGTTTGCTGCCAACATTTTCTTTTGTCGACTGGGCTGTAATGTATGTTAAACTGTACTGTAACAAGATTTGCACTAAAGCAATTAACACTGAGTGGGAGTTGACTTCAACATCAATAATTTTCGAGTGTAATGTGTCGTAGTAATTACACTGAGAATGCTGTACTATCACTCATCCGTGCTGTTGCAGTGCACATCTGTGGGTGTGATCATATATATTATTTAATACATGAAAAGAAACTATATTAAATGACAATATGGTGTTAGTTGAAGTAATTAGCAGACTTCTGTTAAAGACAAAGAAGCAGATCCAGATTGACTTTAAGCGACTGTACATGTTATTCCTGCAGCAATACAACCTCTTTTTGTTAGTGTTTCATCCGTGCAACATGTACAGTGTTGTAGTGATCATCAGTTAATAACACCACACTCAGGTTGTGCTGGTACCGACTTGTTTTTGTGACTTCAGTGGCGCTGACTGACCATTATGTTTGCTTTCATAGTAGTCAACGCGATCTCTTGTCTGCTGTTGTGCAACAGGCACCAAGCTGTGAAATATTTCTTTGTATGAAATTTCTCCTCTGAAGATTTTATTTCATGCTGCAACATGATCGATATCTGACAGTCAACCATGTCATGTGATGCTGAGGATATGCGTAGTCATATGCAATGGAATAAATTGGATTTGTGGTTTGTATTGCCCTTCTTGTCCACTAGATGGCAGTGATTGCACATGAATCCACACAAGAGCTTGCCATATCTTCACTGGCGACAGCATTGTGGGATTCTCTAGAGCGAGCATACAGTGAAAGTGTATTATTACACCTGCAGGTATGTCAGATCATTTACTTATTTTTTTTATAGCGATGACACTTCCTCAAGTTAAGTTTAATTATTCATAAACTTTGAATATGACCTGATAAGTAATGCAGCGATAGGAGAGACTAAATAATTGTACTTTTGTTCGTGCATGCAGCTGTAATGATGATTGCTGACAGTGTATCGTGATTGGACAGGTTACTGTTCTTACTTAATTATCACATACCATAGAGATGTTTGTTTTTTGTCTTTTGAGATCGATTTCTGTGGTGAAACAAGCTGTTTTAGTGCCGTAAACTGCACAAACCACAAATGTAAGGCATGGAAAGATTCTGTTCATCACAAGCCAAATGTGCAGTCTGTTAGCACACACATTAATCTGGTCACAGCTGTGGATTTAGGTTGCAGTTTTGCACACTAACATCGGTAAAAAAAATAATAATAAAACGCCTGTTTTATGTTTAAACAGCTCACACTGTGTGTTTGTGGCTTTTAAGATATCTTACAAACATCCAGCTTTCTGATGAATACTGTTGTGTTATTATTGGTGATAGCTAATAGTGCTGCAGACTGATGGGGGTCAATTTTATGCATATAAGTCAAAATCACAAACAATATCCTCTGTCCTTAGACCCTCCAATAAAAACCTTGTAGCTGGGAAAAAAAAAAAAAAAAAAGAAACCTGATGTCGGTATCAGTGACACAATCATGCAGTCATCAACTGCAGCTATGAACTTAGAATGCTTCAACCTCGCAACATACTGAACTTACTGCTGATCTCAAGACAGTCAGGATCAACTGGTACAAATGATTCAATTCTGTCAAGTCTACATGCAACCATCATGACATTGTGGTCCTGTGTTCTCACCTGCTATCACTGTGGTCACAACTGAATTATTTGTGAAGCAGTCTACTAGCGGAGTATTTAATCTTAAAATTGAATCTGTCAACCTCCTCCAGTGATAAATATCAGAAATGCTTAAAAGCTGCAGGTTAATTGATGCTAAAAGGTCGTTGACCATCAGAAGTGATTGACAGGCTGCACTAATGTTTTATATAATGTAATATAGCAATATCCCTGCACTCACAACGTTACAGCCAAGCCGCCAAGCTAATGGTCGCTAGGCTAGGCTAGGTGCTGCCTTCTCAACATCTCTGCTGATTTCCTCTGTGAGCCTCTCTGCCCACCAAGGATCGGCACTTGCTCCATAAATGACTCGAGCCCACACACGTAAACCCATTTTAGACGTCGGCCGGCCTAAAACGGGCAGATTGCTTTCAGGTGAGGCTGGCTGCATGTTTGTGACTGCTCTCTGTGGCCTCTGTATTCCACCCTGTGTTTTTTCCACATTAACAGAGTAATGGTCCTGGCAGAGCAGCAGAGAGACACAACGGGGACGGACATTAGCTCCAACTAGCAAACCCTCAGAATCAGCAGTGCAGATCATGACCTGAACCGTTACATAAAGGAAATAAACTCATCTTTTATGTGTACAATGGAAACAAATGTGACAAAGAGGTGACCATGACCTCTGAGCAGAGCAGAGCAGGATTTGGGAGTAATTTAGACCAAAGATGGAGAAACAGAAACCCTTTTGATTGCTTGCTATTGGTAAGGCATCAAACGTTAACGGGCAAAAAACTGATACCCTTAGTATGGTTTTAATACACGTCTTTCTGTTTTTTTTCTTGGACATCTCAGCATCCGCGTACTGCAATATCTGCTCCATATCAGCTCTGAGTATCTTTAACACACCTGTGTGCGTTATTGAGTTTGACAGAGCACACAGTATGAATATATGAACTGCACCAGTACAGCATGGCTGACCGCTAACAGGTCATATCTGATCTGAGCACAGGGTTTCCCAATTCGTTACATAATCGGTGGTGGTCGCACATTCAAATGTTTTCTCTTTAGCAGGAAAGACACTGTGTGTGTGTGTGTGTGTGTGTGTGTGTGTGTGTGTGTGTGTGCGTGTGTGTGTGTGATAGAGAGAGAGAGAGGGTGGGTGCACGGTGGTGGTCGCACATTCAAATGTTTTCTCTTTAGCAGGAAAGACACTGTGTGTGTGTGTGTGTGTGTGTGTGTGTGTGTGTGTGTGTGTGTGTGTGTGTGTGTGAGAGAGAGAGAGAGAGAGAGGGTGGGTGCACGGTGGTGGGCGTAAGGGCAGTGGGGTCAGGTAGTCTGGTCAAAGTGCAGGATGGACGCCGTTATCTAACCTCCCTCACTTCACTCGTATACTTTATAATAAAGAATTAAGTAAGAAATATAGTTCAGAAATCAAAAGCAAACCTACTGAATCTTGTAATAGTCTGACATAATGACTACTGATTACAGTGATAAATCTGAGCGCCTCCCATCACAGACGTTATGTAGAAGGCGTGAATTTAAGTTCAGGGGATTTTTTTTTTTTGACAAACAAATAGAGAACATCCTGCCCACGTGGAAAAAATGAAGATACGCACAGCAAACAGATTGTGTATGTGCACAGGACGCTGGCACTCATCAGACGCTGTACTCAAGTTACTCAAGTACAGAAATATTTTTCATCAATGTGAAAGTAGTCTTTATCCAAAAATAACGGCACTGGCATTGTAAATACTGACACATTTAAGTAGGTGTGACGATCAGTGTAGCAGAGCAACTGTAACCTGCAGAGACTCAAGTCTCTGCACATTGATTTGATTGCTGTAACTGAATTAATAAACACAAAGTGGATCTGTAGCAGCTGAGCCTCACACTCCTCTGAGCTGAGACTCATTATTTTCATCCCCATTCTCCAGTTTTCCATCCCTGCATGATGGGACGATGTCTGTTTTCTTTAATGGGTGAACCATGTGCTGCCTGCAGGAGGTTACTCTTCACCCACCCACACACACACACACACACTCACACACACTCATATACCAGCAAACATATGAGGACACGGCGGTTAATGGGTAAGACCGTTGGTTATTCTCTAACACCGCACAGGCTGAATTTTCTTCCATTTACATCAGGTCTCAAAGTCGCAGAGTTCCTCTTTGAATAAGTTACTTTTTTTAATCGTCACTCTAGTTTTTCCATGTTTCAGACTCTCTACCACGAACACTGGCAGCGTGTTGAGCTTGCTCATACAGCCATTTGAAAGGTTGCAGCTCATTCATTACAAGAGCCCGGGGTCACAGGTCACAACATCCTTTTTTTTTTTTTCTGCTCTCGTTGATGCCATTTTCCAGCCGTGTTCCGGAGTGAAGTGTGTGTATTGTGATATTGTGATAGAGGTGCTGTAACATGCAACTCTCCAGATATGTTCAGAGCTGAAGGATGAGACAAGGTGCACAAACATGAGCTCGAGGTCAACCGCGCAAAGCTGCTATCAGCTGAATGCAGCCTGTTTAAAGGACAATCCAACTTTACAACAATTCGAATAATATTTTTGTAGTCTCGGTCAACTATTTCTGTTGGTCATCATAATATGACAGTCACCAATGTGACCGCTGAGATCGGGGGATAGAGTGGCATTACTACAAGTGGGAGAAAAAGAGGAGTCAGACAATCAGGTGATGAATAAGTTTAGCCAGAATCTGAAAAATAATTTAAACGGAAGCAAGCACACCCCAAATGCTGACGATGATCCACCGCACAGAAAACACCGCTCACGCAATACTTCAGTAAGTCGGCTTCGTCGGTCTGTAAACCCGACAGCCACCAGTGGACCCAAGGTGAGGGTCACGGGGATAGCCGAGCCAGCACGTCTGCTATTGAGCTAATCTGTTAGCACATTAACGGCCAGCGGACCGCTGCTGGCTGTGACAGACAATCTGAACAGATCTGCTGAAATACAAGGTGACGGACAAACGCCTCAACAAATGTTCTGTTTCAATCAGCATCGGAGAGTAATTTATACTGAAGGGCTCCTTAATGTTGTTATGTCTGCATGAAAATTCATAATGATGGTAGGCTGGCTTGCTGCAAGTCACTTGTTTATCACTTGTTTTTTTTTTTTATATATATATTTGAAATGTTGTTATGAGCTTTCTCCACTGCTCAAGTTCATCTACAGTAAGGAGTCATTAAGTAGACAGGAGTTTTATAACATGGTTATAAAACATAAGCCTACTGATGCCTTCAGCTGTCACCGTCACTCATGTCACTCTGACAGCAGTGTTGAGTCACCCATGACAAGGTCACATGACGGGGGCATATGGCACCCTATGCCCCGCCCAGTGGGATTTTATTAATTGGATTTTGGGTTATTGCAGATTATAACCTCTGTGGCAAACACAAGTTTATGATGCTTGCTGTTAAATAACCCTGACAACCTCTATGGTGTCATGTCTATGGTGTCATAAAAAAAGACATCTAATCAAAAACCCCTTCATTAAACACACACAGACTTTGAGACGAGGGAACTGGAAGTGCAAAAATGCTAAAACACTTCCAGGATTTAGGAAGTTTACAGGAAAGGTAAAAAGGCATTTGTTCATATTTGAGCCTAGTTGTGACAAAGTTGCACTCTCTGTCATTCAAGCCAACATCTTTCCACAATATACACTACCAGTCAAAAGTTTGGACACACCTTCCCATTTAATGATTTTTCTATATTTTCATGACTATTAACATTGTAGATTCTCACTGAAGGCATCTATGGCAACTATGAATGAACATGTATGGAATTATGTAGTAAACAAAAAAGTGTGAAATAACTCAAAACATGTTTTTTTATTTTAGATTCTTCAAAATAGCCACCCTTTGCTTCGATTACACAAAGGCACAGCGGGTGGAACCAAAGATCTCATATTTGGACTCATCAGACCAAAGCACAGATTTCCTCTGGTCTAATGTCCATTCCTTGTGTTTCATGGCCCAGACAAATCTCTTCTGCTTGTTGCTTTTCCTTAGTAGTGTTTTCTTAGTAGCTATTTGACCATAAATGCCTGATTCACGCAGTCTCCTCTGAACAGTTGATGTAGAGATATGTCTGCTGCTAGAACTCTGTGTGCTATTCATCTGGGCTGTAATCTGAGGTGCTGTTAACTTGTGATTTCTGAGGCTGGTGACTCAGATGGACAGATCCTCAGCAGCAGAGGTGACTCTTGGTCTTCCTTTCCTGGGGCGGTTTTTGCAATTTTCCGGACTGACTGTCCTTCAAGTTTTAAAGTAATGATGGACTGTCGTTTCTCTTTACTTAGTTACTCTGCTTTGTCTTCAGTGATCACCTCGTTGAGCTGGAGTTCAAAACTACAATAATAAGACCCAAAAAGCGTCCTCATCTCAAAGATGACGTGACTGGATGATGTTAGTACCAGCACCTTCTCCCCGGGCGATGTGATGACCGCCCGGAGAATGAGGAGAAGTGAAAACTCAAACTCAGGCCTGTCGCAGTGTTCTGCCTCTCCTCTGTGTGTAGACCAGAGAGGTTGGAGGCGATGGGAGAGAGCGTGGGGGAGTGTGTTCGGTGGACAGCCATTCATCCTGAGCTAAGGGAACGCTTCCAAATCTCCCCCCTGACATTCTTCTGGGCTCAAAGAAGCCCCGGGACAGAAGTGGCCCGAAACTGGCACAGACCGCCCCGACGTTGCCAGGGACAGCCACTCTGCTGAGGCGTTGCTGGGGCCCAACGCTGTTTTTGTCTTCCGTTCTCACCTCACTTCCTGGTTTGGAAAGGGAGGCCGGCTGATCATTAACCACCAGAAGGACCCCATACTACACTGTATGTGGACACGTAACCAGGCCTCAGGACAGGCTTACATATCTTTATTCAGTTAGCTATTTCTGTCTTCACTCAGTGGCACAGGTTTTCTTTTTTTTTTTTTCCACTCTGAAGCAAACATCCATCCAGTGTGTCATCAGACAGGTTTTTTTTTTTTTTTTTTTTTACATAGAGGAAGGATTATTCAAGTGAGCCGGGTTACAATGTTCCATGTCCCATTGCTGCAGCTTAAAGTGTACCTTAAAAAAGTTAAATTTTATCTTAGAAGTGGATTGATACTGTCATATGGACCCTGATGGTAAACGGACTGCACCTGCCCAATCCCAACACACCCCTTATCCCTACCTCTAACTGTATTTCCCCCCCCCCCCCCCCCCCGGAGACAAATAAAGTATTTTGAATTGATTAGCCCAACGTTGTCCCAGTTCTGGATGGGATAGGAGGGTACGTTGAAGTGTTCAGCTGTCTTGATACCAAATCCGGGTTCACAGAGTTAAGCCGCAGGGTGGTGTGTTGTGAACTTCAAATCCCTGCTGATCAGTTTGCCAAAAGGTGAAGCTGCAGTGTTGCTCTGCTACTAGCATGCTGGTCCTACCAGTGATTGTTTGTCCTTGTGGACAAATTAAAAAAACCTAGTTAACAACAAGAGGCATTTCGTGTGTAATATATCAAGTATTTAGTGCCATCTTGCATTGAGGTTGTACACTGCAACACTCCTTTGCTCGCTCCTCCCGTTCCAAAGACGTTGGAGAGGTTCACGAAATTCATTTTGTAAATATGGACAACAAAGTCGAGTATTTCTACTAATTCTAATGATGGTGTAAAAATGTATTTAGTTATTAAGGCTATAAAACTATTGGTTAGAACCAAAAAAATAAATAGGATCTCACATGATGGAGCAGTGTGGAAAATATTGAACTGATTGATGAGCAGACTACTTCTCAGTTTATTTGTCACACTAAGTCATTACTTTGTCTCTGGAACACTTACAGCCCTCAATATCTTAGTTAGCTATCGCTCCATGTGTTCTAAATGACGGGCTGCGGCTACGCTGTGCTAACATTGAAGGGGTAGAGCCAGCATCTTGTTATTGGTGGGATGCTGGTTCGATTCCCTGGTCTGCATGTCAGAGTGTCTTTGGGCAAAATACTGAACCCCAAATTGCTCCTGATGTGTTGGTCAGCACTTTGCATGTCAGCCACCACCATCACTGCATGAATATATGAATTACTATAAGTCACCTGGTGGTTGGTCTTAATGTGTCTGTATTTTTCTGTTTAGTGTCTGTATACGGTATATTTTCTTACTGAATTTAGAGTAGAGGCTTATTAGGTAAACGACCACTCACAATTACCACCAATAACACTGTCAATAAAACACATGTTATCATTGTTGTTTTATTTCCTATTGATCAGTCAGACCCCAGCACAGTAAAGCAAGTATCTGTGAAGAACCCAGCCTCTATCATCCTAATGACAAGCAGCGGGGCTGTTGAATTTGGTTCTTATAGAAATGTTAAGCTAATGTACTGGTGCAACACAAAGTGAGCTGGTGGTAAGTTTGGGGCTGGTAAAAAAATAGTCAGCATATTGCATCAAAATCATCTTTTTTAATTAGGTAGTGTTGTCAGGCCACATTACCTCCTCATTCATGTGGATGTGTGTTTTCAACTTATGCCAGCAGCAGCAACTGGTAGGCAGAGACCAAACTGGAAACAAACAAACAAACACATGAGGGATGGATGAGGGTAATAAGTGTCACCTCCCATCCAGGACAAATGTATTTCTTCATCGCTGCAACATTTTTTTAAATCTAAGTTAAGACTGAGAACCACTGAAATACAACTGATTACATCATGTGTTTGTTTTGTTTCAAACCCTTGAAAGTGTTTTATTTTGCCCAGGTTTGTAGGCAGCTGTCCCAGTGGTGTCCCAGGAAATCAGGGGAAAACACTGAACTGCCCAGTTTTTCATGCTTTCAACTGGAAATGAGCATTGTCCGAGGATTCTTTAGTGGTTTTGGAAACTATTTAACTTCCATGAATGACGCCAGAGCCACAACAAAATGTGCCTGCCATGAATGCATGTGTGCACGCAAGCGCAAAGCACGGCGTCCTGATACAATCCTGAAAACTCGTATTACATTTATAGTTAAGCATGTTCTAGAACACAGCTTTTACGCTCTCCAGTGTCCTGTCTTACTGCGATTAAATTAAATACTGTATCATGTATCACTGTATCGTGTGCTCAATCCAAGAATGAATCCTCTTAGCTCCTGAATCCTCTTAAGGACAACCCGTGAGTTTCCACTCAGCCTGCCTGCATTCCTGCAGGAGCGCCGATCGTGTGCGGCACCAAGCTCCTGTAGCATCTAGAGATACACCCACAGAAGGATTCGCATACAAATACGATGAATCAACCCCTGCGAGATAATAAAGTGATCAAAGTAGCAATCTCATTCCATCTTTTGAGTCAAGACAATCTGGGTATTTCCATACTTAACGGCAAGAACTACCACTAAGAGAAAATGTTTAATTATTCTTTGACATTTCGAGGGCGCCATTTCCCTGATGCCGTGACATCATCAATGTAATAAGGGCATTTCCACATGTCACAGGGGGAAAAGCAGAAGTCTAAATAATAAAATGAATGACGACTGAATTCCGCTCAGTTGCTTCAGCGTTGCTTCTTACACACTGAGCAGACAAAGTGCAACGCTGGCAAATATATCAAGTTGTGTTTTTTGCCATCTGACAAATGTAACTCCAATATTCCAATATAATCTCTTTTTTTTAATGTTCTGTTTTGGTTTCCCACTAACAATATCTAGCTCTTCAGCCGCTAAATGCTCCACTGCTTTCGGGAAAAAGACTTTTGTGCCCATTTAGCCCATCCTCATCAGAAAAATGTCGAGGTTGAATGTGAAAGCAGCTCATTGCGACATATATCTACATTGATTGTTAAGCGTCGACCTCTAGTGGCAGTTGTAATTATTACCACAGCAAAGCAGGAAGTCAAGACACGTTTTTTTTTTTAATCTTCTTTACTTACTCAGGGTAGGTCAGTTGAGAGCAAGCTCCCTTTTCCAATGACACCCTGATTACAAAACACTTGAATAACAAACACAGTATGATCATAATTCATAATTACATTCAGACTGCAGAACACTGAGCAACAGGCATTCGAAACTATCTAAAGAAATAAGATGATCTAGTCCAAGAACACGCTGTGAGTCATTCCACTTCTGAGTTGTTAATGTCCCACGTGAAACCAAAAGTCAGCGGTGAGTTAATTTAACCTAGTAACGTGGTTATCTTACGTCCTGGACTCATCTTACGTATATAATGTAGGTACGCACATAGTTAAAGAGGCTCTGTGGAACTTCTGAATTGTGCTGGAAGCCGCTTGTTAGTTTGCGATAGACTGAGTTTCTGTACGAATGAAGCCACTGTTGCTCTCTGTTAACAGAGCAGAGACACCGCACTGAAACGAGGCACTCCAGAATGTGTCACGTATCGCATCCTTTGGAGCGTCGCGGAGAACCCAACCCGAGAGTTTCACAAAGTTTCACCGATCACACATGGCAAAATAAAAAGGTTATACACGTAGTTTGATACAAGTTGTTACATGGAGCCTCTTAAAGTGACCCAAACCACAAAGTCTTCCTAACCCTAACCAAACTGACACTGTGTGATGAAGGTCTGGTGCACCTGTTGCTGGTACGCCGCAGCGGTCGATGCAGTGAGGTTTTGGGAACAGTGATGTGTGTAATTTTTGGGGGGATACTTGCAATCAACCTATATCAGTCATATCGGTACGAAAATGTTTTGGTTCATCACGCACAGGTATCTAAAATGTGATTTAGTGTGTTAAAATCATCACATCACATATTATGTAAAGGTTACGTGTAGGACGTGCAGTCTGGTCGATCACACCTGTTTGAGTTACACATTTGTTCAGCCCCGCGCTGCTGCCGTCCCAAAGGAAACAAGAAAGACATAAAACCTCAGTTAGACTGCTGCCAGTGGGCGTCTGTACATTTTGGTTAAATAATACATTTTTTCAGCTGATTTGCTGCCAAAACCATATCCTGTCCGATCAATGAATGACAGAGCTGCTCTGTGACTTTTTATTTATACTCGTTCAATGATTGCGAATGTGGAGGGTGTGTGTGTGTGTGTGTGCAAGAGAGACAGGGACACAGGAACATTACCAGACAGATGAAGCATCTGGGCTATTCTTAGAACCTGGATGTTGGATTGGTGTTTTTTACTGAAATGGAAAAATGTAGGAGTTCATTGCCTAACATTTGAATGTAAATGCCGCTCAAATGTTAAAGGGCAGGGTGTCATTTTAAAGCCTTTACTTAATTTGAATTTACAGCTGGCGTCAACATCGTGTACTGATATGTGCTGACTTAGATCCCAGGTCTGTCCCTCGTCTTTCTCTGTATCCATGAGATATTAAGGTTTTTAAAGAAAATAACTTTTTACATTAACAGCAGTAAGATGGCCCCTCGTGTCTTGACTCAGCTCCACAAATATTAACAAGTGAAAAAATGAAAGAATTTTTTAATTCACAGAAATGTTCCCTTTAGATGCTTGTAAGATGATTGTTCTTTATACGGCCTGTAACTGCTTGATAGGGGCCAACTGACAGGTTGTTAAAACGCGCTGTTTTCCATCGCGGTGACTGTAATCAGAGGAAGTGGTTTCACTGATTTATCTGGAAAAACGTCACAAGAAATCCACGCAGATGTGAAACAGAAACTTCCTCTCTCTTGTCTCTCAGGCAGCTGCATGCAGACGTGTTTAAGAGGAAAAGAAGCTCCGGTAAATTGTGGCAAAACAAAAAAAACAAAAAAAAAAAACGTGTCCAACACATATTTGCATGCGTGAGTCAGAGGAATATGCAAATGCTTAATTGCAGTGCGGTTATATGGGCACAGACTGTGAGCAAGTCACAACCTCCAGTCACCTACGCATCTGGCTAAAACCCTGCAAAAGCACCCAGAGACCACAGTGTGACTGACTCTCATTCCCGTCATTACTGGCTGTTTACGCTGCGTGCAGGCTGCCTCAGCTCACCAATGTGCCAGCTTTCGGGGGTGGGGGGGGGGGGGAACGTGGATGGATTGTGACCCTCTGCTCTCTGAGGGATGCTGGTGCCGCTGATAATGAGCCGAGCGGCTGTATGGCAACAGGCGAACAGCACAACAGAGCTGCAGCTTCTCCGGGGACGTTGTTAGTGCCGCTGCTCTCCTCGGAGGCAGAGGCAGCATACAATTTATCCAACATGCAAAACACACACACACACACACACACACACACACACACACACACACACACACACACACTGCAATCCCTTACTGAAAAACAGCTCCAGTAGTACATAATAATATGCAAATATTACAGCTCATCACGCACAGTAACATTATAGAAATAATTGCCGGGACCACATGAGATTTAAAAAAGCAATAAAACTGTATTATGATAAAAAAAAAAAAAGAAATTTAAAAATACGTTGGCAAGGCAAGACCAGATTTATGCTCTATGTGTAGGGAATACATATGAGATGTATGGTGACAATAATAAGGGCTTAAAGTTGCTACAATTAGCAATGTTTACTATAGATCAAACTGTGGTGTAGTGTAATGTGAAATATATTGCCTCGAACAAACCCAAGGAAAATTTAACACACAACCCTATGGAGCGCTCTTGATGCTCTCGAACAGTTTGACTATAGTGATACTCAGGGTTATTAATTGTTATTCGCATTACTCATGCAGCACCCGGCTCAGTGACTTTTACGGTCTGAAGTCTTCGTCGACCAATCAATTGATAAAAAGGACGCCAAAATAATATCATAGTACTGTTGGCCAGACAACAAGCAAACAACTTTTTGAAATGCTTGTTCCCTGAGTTTGGATCAATCAGGACAATGCTGTGCTGAGACATATTTCCACGACTTACCCGGCAGTCCGACTTCCTCGCTCACTTTCACCTTCTCAAACAGCCACAGTTTTCCTCTCCTCTATTGCCCTATTGAAAAACTGTTTTACACCTGCAATGCAGATGGATACTTCTTTTCCAACAAATTAGCTCTGGTGGTTGAACCAGTTCAGTTCAGCACATCCATTATAATAAAGGAAATGCTATCAACAGAGAATATTGCACATGCAACCTGCAGAATATGACGTGCCCACTTCGGTTTGCACTTCAGATCAACAAAAAGCACTGTAGGTCTTTAAACACACCTGAAGCACATGACACAACAAATATTACATGGAAATCTGAACTATGATGTTGCTGTAACAACTGCAGTTACTTCCATGTTCACAACGGGCAGTTGATTTGCATTGGAAAAATATGTGAAATTGACTGATTTATATTTATTTCTGACATAAAAGTAACATTTAAGTAAAGTGGTCTGAAGTATATGTGATGTTTCTGCAGTTATTATATGTATTATCCATCCAACAGTGACACCTTGGACTAACTGCTAATTCTGGGTACATGTGTTACTAGGATGTGGCCTTTAAAATGGTCAGTTAGGTCTTCAACCTGACATCAAAGGGGAAATCTGAAAGGATTTAGTTAAAAAAAAAAAAAACATTCAAAACTGTACTTAAAGCCATCGACAGAATGTGAAGATATAATTTTGTGTTGTTTATTGTGTTGCGAGGAAGTTAGCATGCTAACCAGCGTGTCCTGGTCTGAAGCCCCTGTCCTAGCGGTGTAAACACAAACACACATCTGGTCCCCGAGCTTCCGGTCCAGACCGCTAGATGCACGGCCTACTGAGCTAACTGGCTAATGGCAGCTACAGTTAGAGGCAGCTGGTGGTTGCTCAGGTGATACTGTATGCTGCTCCTTACCTGTTTACCTTACCTTACCTGTTTTGAGTATGGATTTGACAGGCTGTCACTTCTTACATACTGCTCCTTTAAGTTTGTTATTAGTGACATGTGAACGCATCAAAAAAAAAAAAATGTTTTAGATGAATGATATTTAATTAAAGGTTTATTGAATATCCAAGTAGATATACACCCATATATCCCAATAACTCTAACTCACTTTATTTTACTCCATTAAAAATAATATAATCAACTTGTATGAGTGCTTCAGACAGTTCTACCCAGAACTTAAACATGCATCAGGTTCTACTAGAGTGAAGAGAGCAAGAAAAGTGTAAGAGACAGGTGAAGCCACTGTGGGATTCAGTGTTGAATATGGGTTTAAATATGAATATTTTCTTTCAATTTTCAATAGTTTTTATTTAATTTCATAATAAAACTGAATTCAAAATTCTCTCTTGTGTTTTCAGGTCATTTCAAAACTTCCCCTTTATGTAAGACCCATTTTCAGCGTCTGTGGAATCAGTGACTAAACCCACCGCAGCTCAGTTACACTGTACTGACATGCGTGTGCGCCCATTCATTCGGGGAGCCTGGCCTATTGTTAAATTAAAACTTGCATCTCGGCCCCTTGGTAGTAAATTAGCAGGCTTGTGGAGGGAGACTGGCACCGATCGGGCACGAATTTCCACACACGGTGGTGGAGGGAGGGGAGCGGAGGGGAGGGGGACGAGCCTTGTATCGTTAGCTCAGAGTGTGGAGGGAGGGCCCGCCTTGTGGCTTCCTGGCCCCCTGCACCGGACGGGTGTATTATAGATGCGCATCCAAGCAGCCGGGCGGCGGGGGCCACTGGACGGGTGCAATGTGACGGGGCCAGAGGGAGAGACAGACTGGGACGCAGCCTTAACCGCGCGGGAGGGAGGGTTTAACCATTAACCACCATTAACCATTAAGGCAGCTGTGCGGAGCCGGTACCGTACATAAGGCGTGTGCGCACCGGCGTCCACGTCTCAGCCTGCAGCGCGTTACCAAGAGGTGGAGGATTCATCCGGCCGGCCGCCTCGCTCATCACCCGGCTCTGTCCGCCTCCGCTCTCCGGACCGCTCACACTCAAAAACAGGTAACCGCCGCCGTGGAGCTTCGTCTCTGACTACCTGCCGGACACTTTTAGCCTCTATTTCATACAAATACAAGAGCGGGCGACCGGCTGAGAGTCCCGCAGCGCCTTTATCTAACGGAATGTGCCACTTGGCGACTCGTGCTTCCCGGAAAAAAAAAAAAAAAAAAAAAAAAAAAACCCTCCCAGCTTCTACCTTAAGTGTGCATGTACGATGATGACAGAGAATGGCAAACAATTGATGCTCCTTTTGCATTCACGTTGAGGAGTTACATACTCGTGGTGATAGTGGCAGTGACATGGGGCTCCAGCCCGGCGCTGGAACACACAGCCCTCTGCCCTTGTTTAAGTGAGCAGCAGAATAGAAAAGGAGGGCTAGTTCTATTCAGTCCTGACCAGGGGAGCACTAATTTACGCCTTTGCCATGTTGGGTTCGGGTGGTATTGGTCCTGACTACTAAACAGAGGATTGTTTCAGCGGGGAAAGCCAAAGTCTGTGTGCGGATGTCGCAACACGCAGGCGGAGGAAAGCTGCGTCAAGTCCGCTGCAGTCAGGCTGGAAGCGAGCAGGCTGGCCTTCAAAATAAAAGCGTTCGTCTGTTTGGTTAGGCGGGCTGCAGTGTTCAATTTTGGACAAATGTTGTGTCATGTCATCCGTGTCAGCCGTGTGCTGCCAGGTTAGATGCATGGGGAACCTCTCACTCACTGAGATAAGCTGATCTCGAATCTGATCTCGTAACTGTGATCACCGTACAGACCCTGCCTGAGATCGCAGAGGCTTGTTAAAATCTCACAAGGCCCCCATCAACTTACTCTGCCCATGTTTGCTGCCTTCATCTCCAGCCCGTGGCTGACTCATGGGTTCGGTGGTGATCTGCCGTGTTTTTCTCTTCTGTAGCTTATGAATGAAAACAAGGGAAGACACGTGCTGGACTCCCCGCCGTCTCTCTCTGGGCCGTTAAAATAATATTTTCCCACATGTGTTTCCATAACAAGGTGAAACGTTTTCCTTCGTTTGACACTTCTGCTGCTTTGTGGTTAAACATGGCTCTCTAAATGTAACGAGGTGTCCATTGTTGGGCTTTTTTTTACCAGGCTACTAAAATTAGTACAGAAATTGACTTAAAGGTGCAATGTGTAAAAATCGGCCATGTGTCCGATTTATACATTAAACCATTAATCAGGGCAGGGCGACTCAAAAGCAAATAGTTTGCAGCATTACGCCAGAGTAGCCGCTGACTGCAGCTGCTGTTAGCGGGTTAGCTCAGTTAGCCGTGCAGTTAGCGTTCAGACTCTGGGAACGCGCTTGCACGTGGAGCTTTGGACCGTGACGGGTACAGGGTTAGCTGGTTAGCGTCCCAAACTTCAGTAGACATCTCTGCAGCACAACACACCACACACACGCACACACACACACATCACGACATCAGAAGCTGCACCGTCCTCACATTCTGTTGATATGAGTTAATTTTAGAACGCTCTCAATTAGAATCCTGATGTGTTGCTTGTGTAGACGAGCCTTTCGTGTTGACTGCCGTTACTTTGAGTTTGAGATAGAAGTTCTCCTGAAGGCAAGTTTATTCTTATAGCACAATTCGGACACAAGGGGACACAAAGTGCTTCACAGGGGCATAAAAATGACATTAAAAGACATAAAAAGTAGGAAGACCTCAAGAAAAAAAAAACTTTAAAACAAGTTAAGAAATATGTTGATGAAGTTAAGGAATAGGAAATGAAGCTGTGATACAACAGGTTTTATAAGAGACAAAACTAAATAATAGAAGTCACGATGCGGTTCAAAGCCCTGAAACTGCTTCAGCTTCAGAAAGGTCCTCAGTCTGGGTTTAACTCAGTGAAACGTCTGCCGTTGTCCCGTTCGGGTGGCGATGGTGGTGTGGGGGGCATTTACTTTGAAAGGTGTGACAGGAAACCCTGTCTCTGCCTCGAGGTGGGGCTGAGGCTGGGGTGACACCAGGTTCCAGAGGATGTTCGCAGCACTTCTGGTAATGCTGGAATATTTTTAGCCTCCGGGAGGAAATTTGGTGCTGGATGAAACTGTTTTTAAACCCACTGTTACTTCTGCCACACTGTCAGTGCAGGGGACAGGGAGCTGTGCCCGCTGGACTCACATATGGACTAGTAGTGGTCCTCTACATGGGAGAGCACTGTGACACTCAAACTTAAGTAGGAAGGCTTAACAAGTTTTTATCCTCCATTCAATATTAATATCAATATTCTCGCAGAACCTGTTGTATTGTATGTATTGTAGCCTGTGATTAAGGTGCTATTGTGGTGATATTTCTATAGTCTAATGTTCCCGTAACATTCACGTACTTTGCCCACATTCATCTACCATTGTGGTGTTGTAATATTAACAATGGAAACGTCTCATATCTACAATACCTCATTAAAAAAAAAGCATCTCCAGACATGAAAGCCTGAACACCGGCACACATGTCAGCTCTTCTCAGCTAAGCATTCAGAGCTGCACGGAAAGACCTTCATTGTGTTGTTAGACAGATGATATGGAAACAGTCTCAGCCTACCAGCTTCTCATATTTGGACACAAACCTGGACCGGGGCTGCAGAATGTTTACATGTCTAGCTGAATATAAAATCAGTCAATCTCTTCTCTTCCCAGGTGACCGTCCGCTCTGCTTGGAGGTACTTTTCTGCTGCCGGTAATTCAATCCTCACTCTGCAGACCTTTAAATATCTCCTGCCGGCAGCCACGTGGTGTAAGGTGAGACATTCTCGGGCCGGTACACCGACCAGTTTCAGTGGACTGAGAGCAGGACCAGTCTGAGCTGTGATCTGGCCACTTCAGAACTCTGATATTCCTTTTAGCTCACACTGAACTTTAAGGGACACTTTTACGAGTGACTGCAGGGGATTTCTGTGGTGAGTCCCCAAGCCTCTTGTTTTCCCTTCTCTTCTGTGTTGCACTAGTATGCTTTCTTCTTTTTTTTGCCGGCCCACCCTGAGCACCTTGCAGTGAATGGAGAACATACTGGTTCTGCTCCCGAAGCACCGACAGGAACACGGGCTCTGCAGACGCACGGCTGCATGTGCCTTGCTGCAGGTTTTCTCCTACAGAGCAGTTTTCTCCTGGTCTTTAATAGCGACCCCAACTCCCTGTAAGCCTCTTTAATGGGATAAATCAATTGGACTGATCAGGTTTAAAGCCAGATCAGGTGGCTAATTCCATTCTGAGTTCCCCAAAACTGCTAGGCCAAGGCAACCTGATCTTTTCTCGTCAAGCCCACTGTCTTCCAAAGGCTTCCGCATGGTACTTTGGTCGAAAGAACAAGACAAACTCCCCGACATCGACATGTCCTCCGGGGCCATTGAGGTGAAGAAGGAGGGAGGTCCCCTGACCCCGGCCTTCCTCAACTCCAACTGCTCGGTCCCACCGGTGATCCTCACCAAGGGCCCCGAGGAGGTGCCTCCAGGGACTGGGGGCGAGTTTGAGCTCACAGAGGTCACAGCCTTCACGGAGAGGCCCAGTGAGACCGGGGAGGATGAGGAGAGGTCGGAAATCGTGGTGGCAATGGACTGCCGGGCCAACGCCAAAGGTCAGCGGGAGGAGGACGCTCTCCTGGAGAACGCGAGCCAGAGCAACGAGAGCGACGACACCAGCACCAACCAGAGCCCAGAACCGCCAGCGCCCCTCAAGGAGACCTCCTTCTCCATTGGCCTGCAGGTGGTCTTCCCCTTCCTGCTGGCCGGGTTCGGGACAGTGGCAGCGGGGATGGTGCTAGACATTGTCCAGGTCAGTGATGCCCACATATTCTACACTGTGGTGTACACACTACATACATTCATTGGGATAAGTGATACAGAGTTTTTTCAAGTTACACCAGTAATGGAGAATTGGGTGCTTCTTGTGGCAGTGGGTTAGAAACCAAATACTTTCACACTGATCAATGTCAATTCAAGCGCTTTGCCTTTGTATCAGCACCTCTCTTTATTGAGGATGAATTCATTATCAGCTGATAACTGATCAAATATAAATTCCCAATGCTTTGGCTGAAAATTTAGCTGCCTGGTATGTATTGTGTATCCTTAAGACAAATGCAAAATACTTATTACAAATTCATTAAGTGTGCTTTGATATATAACTCACAACTAGTTATTTGGAACACCCAATGGACAGTTGGGCTGTCTCTCACCATTATTTCATTTGTCTGTTGATGATCTTATTATTCTTATTGTGGGCTATATAACGTCAGAAAATGTGGGAAAATGTTGATCAGTTCTTCCAAAAACCAACGAAGATGTCTCCAAATGTCCTGTTGGAGGATTCATCACTTATCAAAATAGCAGGCGATTAATATGAGAGTAAACAACAGCTCTGATGGAAGGGTTGGGGTTGGGATTCAGTGTTTTGGGTGATTTAAGACGATGGTATCAAGTGTGGAATGAAACAAATTTACTCTCATCTTTAGACAAAAAGACTCAGCTGTTTCTACCTGTGAATCAGGATCTCTGGCTCATTTAAAACGTCCAGTAAAGTTCACTCAGCTGTGTTCCTGAGCAGAGCCAGTGCTCAGGGCAGAACATGTGCCCGGAGTCACACTGTTGGGTGGGTTTGCCCCCGGATCATTAGAATAAACTGGTTTAGCGAGCCCTGTTTGCCTTGGCATGTGTCCGTCATTGTGCGGCTGGCCTATGTGATGCCTTTGAGGATGGGTGGATGGGACAGTTGTGACACTCCATGGGGGTATTTACATAACCTTGTACTCCTCTAAGGCCTGCCTGTCTGTCCCCAGGGCCGGTACATACTGGTAGGCTTCTAATGACCTGTCACACAGACTATTTGAACACTTGGACAGTAGAGACCAAGAATAGAAGGTGTTTATTGTTGTACAGTGTGTATCCAAAGATATAACTCCGTTTATAATTCGTCCCCCCCCCCCCTTCTCCTTTTCCTGTTGGCTCGCTGAACTTGCTGTCTCACTCTCTTGCGAGTATATCAAAGTGTGCATGTGCAGTGTAGAAATGCAGGCCAGAGTCATGCTGACAGGTCACATATTTCTTTAAAGTCAGCTTGTGATGCAGATAAAGCTGGAGGCGTCAGGCTGCCAGGAGACCAGTCCGGGCACACTGTGTACACGCATACTGATGCAAACATGGTGGACCCCGGGAAGTCAGTGCAGGGGGGGGAGGGGGGGAACAGTGTGCTTTCTTTGAGCACCTGAAATGGCAGCACGCTCAAGCCGGGCCAGAGTGAGAATGAAAACACAACGCGGAGTCGAGGCCTTCATTACCGTGCGGTTAGGTATCCTCACTAAACCAGGAATGCAGAAGTCTGAGGCCGAAAAGTTTTCATGCTGCCTCAACTTAGGCACCATGCTGCTGCGCTCTCTCTCCAGTTTCCAAAACACTCTGAGCACCATTCCTCTGGAGGTGAGGCTGACAGAGAGGACACATGGGAGGTACAGGGCCCTGTCTTTCCCCTTATAGTCAGCCATGCTCACGTACCTGCAGGCACACCTTGCAGTGAAATGGGACGTGAGGCCTGAGGCTCAGTCTTAACTGTCCGTTCCACTGGGTTCTGGCTGAGCACCTAGCAGGTCGTCTGGCTGCCTAATTCCCACTCCATGACAGCATGAAATGATAACTCAGCTAATCCGTCCTGTCCTTGCGGGAAGGTAATTGTCTAACTCTCCCTCAGTCTCTCCCTGTTGCTGTCTCTGGTTTGGTCGGACTGAAAGAGCCTGGTCGTGAGGTTCGAAGTTGCGGCTTGACTTGGCTTTAAGCTCCGTTCTCTATAAGACTTCTTTGAAATCTGACCTCCTTAAACGTCGGTTACTTTGAGTACGAAATGCACACACACGCAGAAAGCTTATGGCCTCATTCCCACTCGAGGTTGGCCCAGAAAGGACTGTCCAGGCTGGTATAGAGGAGTGAGACGTCTGCATACTTTTGCTGAGTGACTTGGCAGCAGAATGACCCAAAACCGTCACTCTCTGAACAGCCGGGGCCAGAAAATTAGGACTCAGAGGGTGACAGGCTTGCTTGGAGTAAAGGTTACACATGCTTTATAAAGGTCATGCAGTGCATGTTTTCCCGCGAATGCCAATGTCAAAGGCCAAATGGGTGATTTGCTGTCATAAGACAGTTTCATATTCTAAAACCTTTCCTTCCTCTGCGCGGCCAAATTACAAACCAAGAATGCAAAGAAAACTTGTTTGTTCCCTAAATTGCCATTATGATCTATGTTTATGTCTGCCTCAGTGTCTAGCTGTCTGTCCCGCGCTGTGGTGTCCGTGGACTTATACAACAAAATAAAGCAAAGAAGTGGGACACAGCTTGAGCCTCAAAAACAAACAGTCTAAAAATACAGACGCCAGTAAACAGGAAATCGTAGTCAACACAATGGTTTAACACCAGCCAGGCTCTTGCTGCCCACCAGACACCATTTTGGTCCGACCACATCCACTTGCCCGGTTTTCACACAGGAGCCTCTGGGAAACCAGAGCGTGGGCTTATTCCCTCAGACTGAATCGTCATTCCAGCTAGTGGCTTCCAGCTCTGGCTCTGTTTGCTGGACAGAGTGGATGCTTGTCATTAGTATTCCATTCCCTCCAGGTTTTGCTTGAATAATGCTGCCAGAAAATAACCAAAGCTCCAAACCAAGCATGTTTTTTAAAAACTTTTAATGCTGTTGACTTTTTCCGATTGCACTGATTGACTGCTTGTTTTAGACCTTCCATTTATATTGGTCAGTGCAAAGACATTATGTCCTGAGACTTATTAACAACATATCAGGTCACAGCTATTAACACCTGACAATGTCCCAGACAGTTACTTTATCAGGATCTGAGTGATAGAGATTGAAAGGATTAGTAGGTGAGAATGCCTTTGTGTTGCCACAAACCCTGGCTAATCTTTCACTCTGTCCAGGATCCTCAGGAATCCTGGTCCCAGGCTACTTATTTGCACTCTCGTTGGTCAGATAGTTCAGGCTTTATCCACTTTAGTCTGGTCTTGGGTCGACGCATCGCAGACAACTTCAGGACCTAAAGCCTGATCATTCTTTTTTGAATGTGTGTGGTAGCTCCAGAGCTTCTCATGATAGCATTGTGCCTGAAAACTCGTTTGCATTTGTGGTACTAGAAAATGACATCTTTCATTTCTGTCTTTCTCTCCAAACCATAAAACAAAATGAAAATGAAAAGTCAGTGAATCTGGTTATTAATGTCAATACAGGGATACATGCTTACATTTCACACTGGTTGCACTGGTGCACCTAACTTTTTCATTTAGGTTCGCCATTACATAATTCAGATGCACCCAATGATATATTATGATTTAGGGTTATTTCTTAACACAATATGTAAATGATTGTATTGGAATGGAGATAAATGTTTTCTTCATTTAAATTACAACAAAACCACAACAAAAAACGCAATAACTTTACTGCAATAACCCTTCAAACCCGAACTTTTTTGGCTGGGCAATTAAAAAAAAACAAAAAAAAACTGATTCTGACTCTGGAAAAAACACATTTTTGGTAACTCATGTTTTTAATAGCTCCATTCGAATGGACACAGTGTCTGAAGGGGTTAAAAATCAAAGTTACAAAGTCCTGATGTTTAAAGTGGCAAACTCATTATGTGAATGATTGCGAGAAGGGGTAAAGGTGAAAGCGAAGGTTTTTTTATTTTAAATCACAGCACACGCGACAAGAAATTGTAATGACCTCAATTGTTGAACAAATTATCTGCTAAATTTCAGGTGCACCCATGCAGCCAAGGTCACTGTTTAGTTGGACTATTTTTGGACCAAAATAGCCACACACACTCTTGAACCCTACGATTATTATACTATTTGCTATAAAAGTGTACAAAATAATCTACCGAAAGTAATTTTATAGGCTAACAATTGATCAAAAAGATGTCTACCCAGTTGGTGTTTGTAAAAAGAATATTTTAACTTTGTTTTTTTTTTAACTGTCATATCCAGCGTCTGGCATCCTGGTGTGATCAATGCAATTTTTGAAATGCCACTAATAGAGTTTTGGCTGCATGTGTGACCAGTTTTTGCTCCTGCAGCGCTGCAATAAGGTCTCGATGTATAGCTTAAGTTCATCTCTTAAGTTGACTCCAATATGCCCAACATGTTATCACCCATGTCATGTGTTTGCACACATGGTTAGAGCCAAAGTGTACCTTCCATGAAACCGTCACCACCTGATGTAATTTTCGTGATGTGGCCAGAGTTGTGTTGACATTGCATTCCATCAGGTTCAGCGTCCCCACTTAGTACAGCAAGTACAGTGATCACAAATAAAATGGGGCCATGTTACTCAACTGGGCAACCCGACCCATGTGGGGCTTGCATGCATACCAGAGCTCCTATAGGTCTGTATACAGAGGTACTGGGGTTGTCCAGTAGAGTTCCTAGAACCGAGGAGGTGGCCATGAGGAGGGAGGGCTTGTTTGGCTCCGAGCCAGTGTTCCATGGAGACAACAACATATATCACCACAGGGGAGGCAAAGAGGGAGATAGGGGAGTGAGACAGAAGTAGAGAAGGAGAGGGAGAAAGCTTGAAAACATGCAGCAGTGAAAGAAGAGAGGAGTGCTCACAGAGGTGCTCACAAGGCTGCTGGGTTGGCAGAAGGCAGTGAGCCAAGCTAAGGGGCTGGCTGTTGGAAAGGAGCTCGGCTTGGCTTGATGACAGCAAGGGGATAGACAGGGAGTTTAACCCACACTGCGGTTTTAGTGCCACACCTACCGATAACTGAAGTGTTCTGGAAATGACAACACATATCAGCTCTTTACATCTGGATTCACAGTGGGAGGAGCATACTGAAACAGAAATGTTGCGTAGCGTGAGACATGTGGGCCAGTGCTGTTTGTACATCGCTTCAACGTCAGCTACTCCTCTATTTTCCTCCGCTTGTCTATTTTCTCCTCTCCTCTTTTCTTTTCCATCTCAGCCTCAGTGAATATTGATCCAGCTCTGGGCAGACTGGACTGTAAGTGCCAAGGGGCCTTTGGGGCCAGCTCTGAAGATAAGCACTTTTACTGGAGAAAGATCGATGGCCTCAGCCTCAGCAATAGGCTTTGAATCTGGCCACAGTAAACCGCAAACCTGCTATCACTGCATGAACTGTAATGGAGGCACAGCAGAGAGAGGCACTTCACCACAGTGACAAGCCCAGGGACTCACAGGGAACCCACCTCTCAAGGGCTGGCTGGCAGCCAGGGAGGAGGTTATCGAGGGTCAGCTCTAATGACTCCGACTATAAATTTCATTACAGGCCATCCACCAGGATGTGGATGCACAGCTGAGCAGACACGTTCTCTTGCACGTGCTAAGCTAGCCCACCACCTGCCCAAAGTTGTCCTTTAGATTTAGCTGGCCTAGCTCCTGGATGACTTTGTCTCACACTATGTCTTTGGTTCCGCGGGTAATGCTTACAGCAAAATGTAGCTTTTTTTATGCTAATGTGGGTGCTGTGTAGCAAGGCCATGCAGGGCGAAGATTGTTGTTGAATCACGCTTTATGTTTTAAATGACTTGCTAATTATTAGTATCTAGAGATAGGTGGTGTTCTGGGTTGTTCTGGGTTCTCTGCCATCATGGTATGGTATATATTCAGCCATTATGTTACTGTATGTCAGCCAATTTCAGTTTTGGTGAGAGGGTCATTTTCAGTCCATACAGTATAGCGGTAGAGGTTGCAAGGAGCAGTTAATGTTTCTGTAAATCACCTCCATACTGCATACCCCCGCCGTGTTCACTGGAAGGCTGGTCAAGCTAAGCCTGTTGACAATGATGACTCCCACCATCTGAGGTTATGGTTCTGACAGATTCCATTTAGCTGAGCCATTTAGCGCCATAGCTAACTAAGCTACTTGCTATTGGCAGCTAGCTTTTACAGCCAACGTCCTGTATAGTGAACAGCAATTAGTTGTTGCGCTGCCCTGTATAGTTTTGAAGCCACCTTTGAAATCTGGTAATTTCTTACAAGTTGACAGGACATTTTCCAGTTGGAGCAGGTCTAAACCATACTCTTTCTCAAGTTATCAAGTACTTGGCAACAGTAGTGAGAAAAATCTACGTACCTAACTGTGTAGTTGGGTCGGTCTCATCCAAGCTCTATTCCATTTTTCCTCTGATGTCATGGTTGTAGCAAGGCAGCTAGCTAGCTAGGAAGGAAGATGATGTTCTAATGTTTCTGTTTGTCTCTGATTGGACAATATATTGTACAGCAGACCTTAGAGTCACTGAGCAAATCAAATGTGTGGGCTTCTGTCTGGAAACGCTACACATCTCTAAAACAATACGTGAAATGAACTTTTACTTGAATGGTTCTTCCTACAGAGAAGATGATATGGTTTGAATTCAGAATGCCATCCTGTACAAATTTAAGTTTTAATTGTAAAGATAGATATTTGCATCATAAGTATGAGTATTTTCTTAAGTAATATTATTATCATCATGTGCCTCCACAATTGCTAATTTGTAATGTACTTTTTTCATGATATTATTGAGGCAGCCAAGTCTTCCTGTGTTCAAGCTGCAGTAAAGGTGAAAGAGGAATCACAAGGGAAAGGGGAAAGTGGAAGGGGAAAGGGGAGAGATGATAAATCATTTCAGCATGATGTCCCGTGACCTTGTTCCTGTAAAGGAGAGCAGAGAGCTGATATGATACAGAGTGTCAAGGGTCTGTACAGACAGAATATCTGGTCTTACATACGGGTCTGGTTTCAACACTAAATCAATTTTAACGAACAAGGTCACAGAGGCATTCTGCTCCCAAACAAGAATAAATTCTATCCATAGGTCACACTGTACCATGTATCTGTCAGTGAGTGTATCCCATTTCCATAAAGCAGTGTGTTCATTATGTTGATGTTGTGTTTACTGATATTATGTGGTGGTCGTTGCAGCACTGGACGGTGTTCACAGAGGTGTCGGAGGTGTTCATCCTGGTTCCAGCACTGCTGGGGCTTAAAGGCAACCTGGAGATGACGCTGGCCTCTCGACTTTCCACAGCGGTAAGAAATGTGTATGTTTGTGTGAGGATGTGAGTCTGAGTGTTGGTGAGGTATTACCTTTATCACAGCCATCTCATGATCCTGAAGTACCATAGGTTGTATGCTATTCCATTATTCTATACAACAACCATCTTATCTGTCAAAGAGCCACATTTAGGGATGTGTCTCATTGCCTGGCAACCCGTGTCAAACCCATTAAAACGGACTGTTCTTGGAGTCAGAGGTCAGATTGCTAAATGTGACCTGCGTATCAGACAAACTGATAGTAACATTCCTGTCCCACTGACCCTGCCCAGTCTGTTTACCTGAGCACAGGTTGGTTTGCTATTGATAGCTGAATGTAAAGGATATGTCCACAACTCTTTGTTTCTTAAAAATGCTTTTAACATCCAGGTGTAAAATTAAATGTTTGGTTATATACAGTCAATAGAACTTGTGATGACAGTAATTAGCATTTTTTTTCCTTCAAGACAAAGACCATGGTGGTGTAGCTGACAAAGAGTTAATGTATTGTGATTTAATAATTACACAACTGACATACAATATGATTGCTTCTGTGTGAGCTCCTGCTACAGTCGCTATGATGACACACACAGACTCACAAGGTGAAAACCTTACATTGCTGGGGTTCACGTCTGGCAAAAAGTCTGGATTATGGTGCATAGTTTTAGCTAGCCATTAAAATTCAAATTTTACACAGTTAATTTCTATTTTGGCCTTGGTTTCAAGACTAGCGTTTTATGCTAGAGCTACATGTGTTTTCTGTGACATGAAGCCCCCCTGCGCTCTGGGCTGCAGTGCTGCTCTCTGAGCTGACACGTCCATTGTATAGTCTGAGGGGTCAGCGACCTAGCCGCATTGCTAACCAGAGGTTAGCAGAACACCCCAAGGTTATGGAGGCAAAGAGAATTAGCCCAGTATTGCTCTTAAGCACACCAATCCTCACATTCTTTCCACTACAATGTGGGAAACTTGACGAAGCTGATTAGCATAGCTAGCAGTGACCCACCCAGCATGGAGAGCTCAACTCAGTCATGCTATAAAAAATAATCTTTTCTACCAAGAGAGAAAGTTCACGCGATCACATATTGTACATTCATGTTTTCCCAAATTTGTCGCAAATCTTTCTGTCATAAGCTAATCCATTTGGCTACAAGCTACGACAAATTGGTCAGTAGAAGATACAGCAAAACTCCAATATTCAAGAGAATTTAATTGTGTTTGCAATATAGAACGTGCATGTCAGCCATGACACAGCTCGGCCTGCCAGTGTTATGTTCCTTTAAGTTGCACTTGATGAAGCTCAAATGCCTCATTTTAGCTTGTTTTTCACAATTATCTCCAAATCCTGGCGGTGGATGAAGCAGACCAGGTAGTGACGGTTGTTTTTTGAAAAGTTGTATATTTAAGTAGACGCGACTGTTGATTCTTTGGTTAGTGTCTGAGTAACTTTCCATGTAGTTTCAATATTAAATCAGAGTGCAGATGTGACTGTGAATCAGTGTCAGAGTGGGAAGCTGATTCAACAATGTTTCATCAGCGCTTCAAAACTGATTCAACAATTTGTTAATGGTTGTTGATATCTAGCTACAAAATTAAATCTGATATTGTGTGGCTCTGTTCAATGTAATGACAGCATCTCTTCTGTAACATAGGGTTAGGGGTTATACAGGTTACAGAAATTACCATACAAGTTAATTTTATATTAGTCTGTTTGAAACAACTTGTGTTCAAAGGCAGTTAGATTGTGAGGCTTATTAGCTGACAGGACGGCTTTTCTCTCATTCTCTCCTATTCATTTATTTTACATTGGTCCCATTTTTCAATCTGCGTAGTTTTCAGTCAGAAAAGAATAAAAAATTCTTACATTCATCATGACAAAGTAGGCCAGAGTCTGGTGCCTGTCCTGAGACATTACTGTTAGCTCTCTGCTGGCTGGCCCCAGCGGGGACCACGTTTCTTTCCACGCCGCCGCTAATTATGAGCAGATTAAGACCACTGTAAGTTTCCTAATGCGCTTATTAACGAAAAAAATAATGTAATCCCTCATACTGGCTGCCTGTTGGAGTTTTTAAATTCACATGACCATGTTTCCTTTTTGATTTTTTTTCCATTTTGTCTTTTTAACCTCTCTGTCTTAAAGTATTACACTCAAATGAGACTTGGCTTTCCATTTTCTCACCATAGTTCATCTGACTAAGCAGCTGTTTTTATCACTTCTGTCTCATCCCTTCTCGTGTTAGTGAGCCTAATTGATTGTATGTATTTGGATAGTGATATTTTGTGGATTACTGGAACTTGGCAGCGCCTCGGGTTGCAATTTTTTTTCAAAATCACACTTTAATCAGAGATTACAAACGCTACAAAAGCTGACTTTGTCCTGATTTTAGGTGTATTAGATACTTAAACACTCCATTCACGTATGTTTGCGTTCCAAGCTTGTCAACAGCAGATTTTCTCCACAGCTAACAAGTTAAAAATGAACAGAGTCATTACTGAACTGGTGCCGTTTGAAATGGAGACTTTTTCAGCTCCTCATGGATGTTATGTCACCCATGAATCTCTTTCACAGGATTCACCGCGCTCCATCTCTGATGATCCAAACCCCAGTAATCCAGCCACCCACACACAAACACACCCAGAGCTGAAGACTTGGCAGCGTCGTCACACATCGTCACATAACACCAGGCGACGCTTCTGCGAATTTCTGAGCTTTCATCCGTGTACTGGATCGGTTTTGCACACTGATGTTCCAAAAGAACGTTTTGCTGTGAGCGTCGAAAGCTTTACAACTCTTAAAATTATATAAGACGAGATAAAAGTTCTGTCTGAAATGAATATAGGTTTTTTTTGCATGTGCACTTGTCTGCGATTCCCACAGTGCTCAGCTCAGATGTCTGGCTCTCTTCTCTTCCCACCTTGACCCGCCTCAGCAGTATTCGTGGCAGTCTGCCCCCTCTGAGCGACAGCATCACTGTCATCCACGCGCAGGTTACACACAGAACAGATGGGCAGGGAGTGTGTTTCGCGTGGCTGTAATCTGTCTGATACACAAGTTACAATGACGTACGGTGCTACACGCGTAATCGTCATGTCAGTCAGGCTTGCGAGTTTACCCTGTCACGCTGCCAGACAGATTCAGCAAGTGGGAATGGTGCAAGATCGTGAGAAACCTGAGAGGGAGAGAAAAGCCACAAACACACACACACACACACACACACACACACACACAGACTCACGGAGAAAAACTGATATGAACGCTGAGTCGGTGGGACCATCTCACTATGGCTGTTCATTATTTATCAGTTCAGTAACCTTGTGAGCTTTTGTTATACATGCAAACCATTTTTATATTGGTTGATCGTTATTTAGAATAGTGATGTGGGAGTTCATTCTGAAAATTGGTAAGAAACACTCACAGTCAGACCAAGTCAAGAGTCATACTAACACTCTGTAAAATGATACAAAGGTGAACAGGAAACTTACCCAACTGCGAGCTGGTGCACATAGTTTTCGCAATATTTTGGGTTCAACTTTGTGATGACTGTGGTGACAACTTTGTGTTTGCAAAGTGTCTGACCCCGGTCTTAAATTGGTGAGTTCATCATAACTGATAGAAATAAATCTAAGACAATAAGATGAGCATTTTAACTCATGTGTGGCTCAGGGGTAGAGCCATCATGTTGATATAGAGAAGGTCGCTGGTTTGATTCCCTTGGTCTGCGTGCCAAAGTCTCCTTGGGCAAGATACTGAACCCCAAACCACTCCTGATGTGCTGGTCGGCACCTTACATGGCAGCTACTGCCATCAGTGTATGAATGTATGTATGAATTACACTAAGTCACTTTAGACAAAAGCATCTGATAAATTAATAATCCTCCTCCGGCCAATGTGTTAATACATATTTCCACATTTAGTATGCACACCTCAAATCTGTCTTGTTTGTATCGGTCCTTACGCTGCTTTAAGAAAGTGCTTCTGACAGGATGCCGTCACACCCAGACTTGTATGTGTTCTGATGTGTCCAGATGTTTCCCTTCCCTCTGCATTATGTAAATGTTGGAGGAGAAAGAGGAAGAGGAGATCCTCTGTTTGTGTCCTCTCACTGTGGATTGGCATTAGGATCATTGCTCTGGGCGCACAGTAGCCCACTGTAGCCACAGCCACTTGACACTTGAGACCATCAGTGTGCGCGTGTGTGTGTGTGTGTGTGTGTGTGTGAACGAGGGGAGATGAGATAAGTGGAGTCGGCCGCAGGGTGGGGGAGATCGGATCAGAGTGTCTTTGTCCAGAGAACTGACATCTGATTGTTCTGATGGGACCAAGAGGCAACAGCATGTACACGCTCTGTACACTGCCACACACACACACAGATGATAATGTGTTGACCTTGCGTGCTCTTGTCTGTCTTTTAGGCTAACATTGGTCATATGGACACAGCCAAGGACATGTGGAAGATGATCATGGGGAACTTGGCCCTCATCCAGGTAAATGAAAGACGTCTGCAGGGGATGATGATGAAGTGGGCTCCAGTATCATGGAGCCTCACCGACCACGCCTGCATCCATTTCACAAACCAGGTTACAGCGAGAAAAATGAAGTTAAGGCAAGAAAATAGATAACGAGTTTACGTGCCGTGCCGATTGCTCCAAAACTCAGTTTACATATAGTTAGGCAGTAATCAGATTTCTCTCTGACACAGTATTTCTGCCTATTTATGCCTTTTTCACTGTTATTATTTCAAATATGAAGATGCACGGCTCCTCGGTATCTTGTCTCCTTTCATGTGATTCTACTTTGAAAACCTGATTATGGTTCTACATGACCGAATTAGCGGTTTTGTTCAGCAGAAACTAAAATCTGATTTCTCCAGAACCCTGAACTGATAAAGGAACGGCCGTTTCCGATTTGCATGACATTCCGGGAATCAAATTACTGCAAAACCTGGGAGCGTTCTGCGTGCTGTGTGTACAGTAAACAGTCGTTACAACACACACACACGACACTCGCTTACTGTGACGAGCATCCCATAGTGACACACACAGATATCGAATGAACTGAAGTAACAAAGTACCTTTCTGGCAATAACTGCTCTGGTAGTGAGTAAAAAGTACAACGTTTCTCTCCAAAATGCAGTGGAGTGGAAGTATACAGTGACAGAAGATGGAACTCAGCTAAAGTACTGTTCGAGTTGAGTACACCATTGTTGCACAACATTTGAATGGACGCACATCATGAAAGCCCCTACACACTAATGCTATACCTGACTTCACAGTTAATCCAATCTGATATGGGTGTAAACTGTCCCGAGCTAACAGGAGCAACAAAACCATGAGATGTCAGTCAGGCACAGTCTGAAACGAAATCATTGATATATAGAAACAAATATTATTTTTCAGAATGAGAGGTTTCCCCCTCCCTCCTTGTCAAACTATTGATATATATGTATATATGTATAGATCCTCTAGTTTAAACGTTCAGCCAATATTTTATTCCCCAAAATGAACTCTTTTGGTCGGTGAGTCAGTCACCTCTCCTGAGGAGCTGCTATTTGAAGACTTGTGGTTATATTTGAGTCCATAGTTCCTGGAACCCTTTTACATCAGTGCTGGCTGGGCTGGGTGCTGACACAACCTCCTATAGGGTTAGGGTTACATTGGTATCAGAAAGTTAAATGGGAAAGTCCTTCATTACTTCTCTTGGTAACTTGGTAGATTATTGCACAGTGACAGTATGAATGTCATGTACGCTTCTGAAAGCTGCACAGATTTAACAATATAGTCTCAGATAGTGTACGCCTAGAGTTTGCATGGAAACTGTAATCGATAGCCACGTGAACCAATCTGTGTGTGTGTGTGTGTGTGTGTGTGTGCGTGTGCGCTCAGGTCCAGGCCACAGTGGTAGGGTTCCTGGCCTCCATAGCTGCTGTGATCTTCGGCTGGATCCCAGAGGGACACTTCAGGCTGGGCCACGCGGTGCTGCTGTGCGCCTCCAGTGTGGCGACGGCCTTCATCGCCTCTCTGCTGCTAGGTACGACCAGCACACTGGATGTGAGGCGTGCTCACAGTGTAAACAGCCGCTCATCATATCTGGGTTACATTCGACCCCCTGTGCCAGTGTTAAAGGTCTGTTCTTGGCTACTGTTTCAGCTAAATGCCACCTAAGCTAGCTGATGAGCTTGACCGCACTCATGAATGTTTAGTAACGCAGCTAGCTAGGTTAGAGTTGTGGCATTCAACTAGCAAAGTTGCGCAGACAAAAGGATTTAATAGCATAACTGTATTACTGGTAAGTATAGTTAATTAGATACATCAACTTGTAGCCTCAACCACAGGTTATCTGTGTATGTGGAAGAGTGTACGGCTATGCTAGCTGCACTGTAAAGCAGTGCACCTCGTAGAGCCTCAAGCTAAATGCTAATGTCATCAAGCTAACATGTTCATAGTGTCAAAGCTAACATGCTGATGTTTAGTTGCCAATGTTTACCATGTCCACTATTATACTCTCGCATGTTAGCATTCTGACATTCACCAGTTAGCACAAAACACAAATACGGCTGTGGCTGATGGGAATGTCAGTAGTTTTGCAGTTATTTGGTCCAAAAAAACCTTAAAAATTGTACCCGATGATATTGTTAGACATTATAATTATGGTATTATCAAAGTTTTTGCTGATCCTGACACGTAAATGTCCTTCAACCAAATTTATATAGCAATCTCCCCAACAGTCATTGGGCCATTTCAATTCAAAGCACAAATGTGAACCTCACTGAGGAAAGTCAGGGATCTCCAAAACATGAGGATTCATGAATGTCTGTACCAAAAATACCTGTGTGCCAGTCCATTCAGTAGCTACTCAGTTGAGATATTTAAGTATTTCATTACCACATGCTAGCACCCATGCTAAAGCCATACTAGCAAGGCTAAAGATTGATCCTACAAATTTTCAGGTGAAAAACTTACAAATGAAAATTTACACTCCAAACATAATGTTTGCATAATGTCTTTGGTTAACTACACTCCAAACCAATCTATTTGTTTTAAGATATCATGAGAAAGGTCTAATCGCTGTTGTCAGCCCAGCCCTTAGGTTTGGTTTTGCCATATGCACCCTGAAAGTCAACATCTTGCTCCTCACGTTTCAAGTTAACAGCCAATGAGAGACCTGATGACGGATGGTTACACTGATTACACGTGTTAGATAGTGCGACATGTCCCACTTCGTCCATGTCGTGACATCTCTGGCATAAAACCCCACAGGGCTCATCATGATCGGCGTGATCATTGCGTCCAGGAAAGTCGGCATCAACCCTGACAACGTGGCCACGCCCATCGCTGCCAGCCTGGGAGACCTGATCACCCTGTCCCTGCTGGCGGGCGTGTCGACAGGACTGTACAAAGAACTAGGTAATAAACACACACACACACACACACACACACACACACAGGTCACAGATACAAAAATATTTAATGTAAATGTCAGCTAATGATGCTTCTTAATACTCATGTCTGTGTTTGACATCCGAGCTAGCTTCACATATCATTCAGATGTACAACGCTAACTCGTTTTCTAATTGAAAATACAGTTTTATTAATTAAATTGTTCCTTCATGGCTGGAAAGAAAGATAAAAAAAGGTAACACTCTAATGAGGCGAACATTATTTCTGCAGAACTTATATTGATGGCAGAAAAACAGCTGCTACACATGAGACACAATGTCAAAGCTTCTATATCAAGAAAAGGGCGCAGTGTGTGTAGAAATGTGTTGACTCGGTAAATAAGGATGAAAGTCGCCCACGCCTAACCTCACTGTGTTTTAGGGCGAGAAACTCCACAGCTATTCGGCTCTATTGTTAGCTCCGCCACTGATGAACCCCTCGTCCCCACAGACAGATGGACAGACGGACAGACAGACAGACAGACAGTGACACACACAGGAGCAATGAACCCATCCTGACCGCAGTGTGAAGTAATCCCATAACTCCTCCTTCGTCTGACGGTCTCTACAGTCTAACTCCCTGTAAACACCAACGTCAGCCGCTATTTTGAGCTTATTTGGGTTGTTTTGGCTCAGTCGCACCAAAACACAGCCGGTGTCGTCCGGGCCCTGTGTACATAAGTGGTCCGTCTATTTAAATGTTGTGATTGCGGTCGTCGTGTCCCGTAGTTCCAATTTAGCAGTGACACTGCCTCCTAGAGCCAATGACAGGGAGCTACTGTCAGCCCAGATCTCGTCCACACAAGCTCAGTTTTTACTCTGTTCTACAGTTAAGTAAAATGTCAAACTCACTTTTAGTTTTATTATCATCAAGCTGGAATAAGTTGTCCCTGGTGCTTATAGATTTAACAAAGGTATACTGTAACGTATGACATTTGAAGCAGTCTTACAAAAACTAAGATTTTTCTTTGAAGTGATTTGCGTTTTCAGCAGCGACGATTATTTCTAAGCATTGTTTAGTACAATCATCACAAATGAGACATTTGCTTAACCTTAAACCTCACTGAGTCTGGCAGAAAATCAACTCTTTTTTTTTTTTTTCTTTTTTTTTTTTTTACTTTAATTTGGCCCGTTCCACAACCTAAAACATCAGAGTGAGTTCAGATAAACAAAGTGGTCCTTGATTATTTGAACTCACCTTTCTCTCTTTATTCCCCATTCATCTGAACTCAGACGTCGTACATTACATTATGTCTAAGTTAAATACATCACACTTTGTCTTACACCCACCTGAAACACAGAGATCCCAGCCTACAGATGTTGTCCTCCAGATGTGAGAGAACGTGTTTGTTGGCGTCACACCGTCATGATTTGATATTTCCTCTCTTTGAAAATGATGACTGTAATGAAAACATGGACTCTCCTGCTGATGATGAATTAGCAGTCATAATATCGAAAATTAAATGCAGATAATAAAATAAGAATATAGCTGATTTTACACATAGTTCAGTATTATTGATAATATAACATAAAACAAAATAAATAAACGGCGCTTCTCTTCTTCACACACAGAGTACAATGACTATGCCAGTCCGCTGGTGTGTGCGGTGTTCGTGGCGATGTGCCCCCTGTGGGTGCTGATAGCCAGAAGGATCCCCTCCACCAGAGAACTCCTCTACTCCGGCTGGGAGCCAGTCATCATCGCCATGGCCATCAGCAGGTAGCGCACACAGGGATCAAGTCACGTTGTTTAACAACAGAATACTCATAATGTAGCGATGGTTGAAGGTTGAACATATTCACTGGAACACTGTACTGTTATCTGTTTGAAAGGAAAAAAAAATGCTTTTTTTGAGTGTGATGGACACTGTGTGGTCATGCAGTGAGAAACAATGATTTATTTAATCCCTCTGGTCTGTCTTTCAGTGTTGGTGGTTTGATCCTGGACAAGACTGTGACCAACCCAAACTTTGCTGGCATGGCCGTCTTCACCCCGGTCATCAACGGTGAGGAGTCACGAAACCTAAACCCAAGATAGACAAAGACAAGTGGGTGGTGAAGATAACAGCAGCCACTAACCGAATAAGTCGAGTAATGAGCAAACAGTTGGAAAGATAGACGGTGACGTGAACACTTCAGGCCTGGAGGTGGAGAACAAATATAGATAAATCTGTTCTAGGGTTAAAGTGTGTATTTAAAGGAGTTGAGGTCGCCACCTCCGCCTGGTTTAAAAACAGACGAATGTGCAAATATGACGAGCCTTCAAAATCGACAGATGGAGCTGGCATATTGCTGGTACTGGGTGATAAACCCTCTGTCTCCATGATGCCAGAACAAATTCACGTTTTATTTAAAATGGAAAATATTCACATTAATATTGAGCTGTTTTTTGTTCTGTTTCCACCCTGCGTATGTGTGTGTGTGTGTGTATCAGGAGTCGGAGGTAACCTGGTCGCAGTTCAGGCCAGTCGAATTTCCACCTATCTGCACATGAACGGTTTACCCATGGGGGATCCCAACCCCACCCCCAGGAAGTGCCCCACACCCTGCACCTCCTTCTTCGGCTCCTGTAAGTTGCTGGGGGGCTGTGGAACGTTCCACGCTTTTATCTCATGAAAATAGATTTTTCCATGACGGCTTGTCACTGGGTTTGGTGGAGGTCCGCCCGTGTCCCACATTTTAGTTCCAACGTCCGTCCCAAAAGACTATCCGTAGTGTTTTTTTTGGATATATTTGACAGCTTTAAAAGTAGTTCCTCTCTCTCTTCCAGCGGTGAACTCCCGTTCGGCCCGTGTGCTCTTCCTCTTGGTTGCCCCTGGTCACCTTGTCTTCCTCTACACCATCAACTCCCTGAGGGGGGGACACACCACCCTGACACCCATCTTTATAAGCTTCTACCTGGCTGCTGCACTACTACAGGTACACACACACACACACACACACACACACACACACACACACACACACTTACAAAACCACACATTTAAAAAAAAAAACTCTCTTTGCTGAGGAGCATGAAATATCTGGAAAACTAAAATGGATGCACTGTGTGTATGAATGCAGTGTGAAAATGTAGAACTGCATTTGTGTCATCTTACAGATGTGCGCTGAATTCACCAGGTAGAAAATCACTGGAGACCTTATCCCATAATTAAGACTTGCTTTATGATAGAAGTTCAGAACAGGTGATTACACGTCCATAATTATGGGTGAAAAATGTTTTAATTACAAAGCTGCATTTCATAATTACACAGTGTATTCTGTACTGCAGCAGATTCTGTGACCTGATTTGGAATTTCAGCTATAATGCAGTGAAAACATTTTTCATCACTTATCTTTATTTTGATAGCTGTTTCTTACGGTGTGTGTTATTCAGATGGAGGTTAGAAATAACTTAGATGCATTTCAGTATCGCTTTGTATCCGTGTAGCATCTCGTGCTGGTTCTGTCACTTAGCTAGTAGAAATGTAAAAAACAAGAAAAAAACAAACAAAAAAAAAATTCTAACCGATTTGATATTAAGCAAAACAGTGGAGCAGGCAGATAAACCCACATTTTACCAACAGTTGTCCCACATGACTCGGCTGTAGCTACATATTAAGTGTGTGTGGGAACCTTGAGTCAATCGGTTTTCCCGCAAATGTTTCACAATAAAAGCCTTGTTAAGTATTAACAAGTTCCTGTCCACTCAAACAGGAAGTGTTGAGTTTGTATTAACTGTGTGATGCAGTATGTTTAACGGCAAAGCGGATCCAAACAAGGCTTTGCACTGGAGTGTTGCAGCAGGTCACATAGACGGCATAACACGCAGCGCCTCGTCACTCAGAGTCCTTGCTCGTGGGCATCGGTATCGACTCTGATGCGTCACTACCCAAGTAGCTTGTATTAGTGGAAAAGTGAAATCCATTGCTGCTACATTTTATTTTCCCTGAACTGACTCTAAAAGGTGACTTCAGTGCTTCCATGCTTTCTTCCAGCTTGACGAGTTTATGGGAAAATACATTAAATATTACATTACATGTTCACAAAGGCTGTATGTTTCATGAGGTTGTATTGAATTCTAGTCATTAAAAGATCATGAGCTCCAGGACGAACTGCAATGCAGGGTTACTGACCTGTCCACACAGATTTCCTGTAGTTGCATTTTGAGAGAAGCAGAGTAAAAAAAAAAATGTCTTTGCCTCTGCTTTGTCTTCCTCCAGGTGCTAATCCTCCTCTACCTGGCAGACTGGATGGTCCACTGGATGTGGGGCCGAGGCATGGATCCAGACAACTTCTCCATCCCCTACCTGACTGCCCTGGGTGACCTGCTGGGGACCGGCTTCCTCGCCCTCTGCTTCCACATGCGCTGGTTCATCGGAGACAGAGACACAAGCACGGGCAACTGAATGCACACACGGACGCACACCGCAAAAAAAACAACAAAACAAAACAAAAAAAAAACCAGTCGCTGTAACTGTACGCTCGCACGCACGGACAGTGACGAATATCACCCGTATGCCTGAACTATATCTGGAAGTGGACGTCGTCTACGCTAAAAGGGCTAATCTCCCGTAGGGCTCTGATCGAAGGTATAGTGCACTTGCAGGGCAGTTTGATCTTCAGGATATCAGGACACAGATGCACCCCAGCAGCAGCCCAGAATCTGGACAGTATCTGCGTTTCACCTTAGAACCAGTGGAAACAAACATATCTCCACCTCGGCCATCCAACTAACCTGATGGATCTCCTCCCCGCAGACCACACTACTGCTCGATTTCACTTAACAACTGAGTCCTACTACTTTTGCTTTTATTAGACTATCGACAATGATTGTTGTTGATAAATAATGCATTTGATATGAATCGATATCTCTTCTATGTGCAGGGCCGGTTCTCATTATTTTCAATGGGGACGCTAGCCCTCCTGTTTTTAAAAGATCAAGCTCTAACACTTGAAAGCAACAAAAGACAGCAAAAAAATATATACGAGCAACCCTAGAATGCTTAATCACCAAGTGCTATGTCATTAACAGAATGAATATTGTATGAAATGCAAATCTAATGTGTCTCTTCTCTGATTTAGTAGAGTGCACAGGGCTCGGTCTTCTATGTTTTACTTTGTCCTCGTGACGGTAGGGAACAGGGTTGGAGAATTTGACCACAGGGGACTGGACCACAAACATAACAAGCTAAATTCCCTTTTGGTGTTGCTCCCATCAGCTGATTGGCGTAATTTGAGTCAGAACAGGAGCAGGATTGTGAATCCTGCGCTCACTGCCCTACAGTTCTGGGCTCAAGAATTAGCGATATCAGATCTGAAGTCAGATCACAGTCCAACAAACGCTTCCCTCATTCACATCCAGAATGGATTTACCTTTAATTCTTAGAATCATATAATTAATGCCTATTTAGGGGTTTAAGTCAATGAGGACTGTTTGTTCATTCACAAAACAGCCTGTGTTTTATTCCTCAGAGGTTACACTAATTCCTTGTTGGGGCCAAATCTACTAAAAACTGCCATTATGCAACTTCCCAATTAAGAATCTTATTTGCTTGAGCAAACGCACAGAAACAGTGGGAAACAGTATGTGGAAAACGGCAGCATAAAAACAAAAAAAACACACCTCACTGTTTGTTGCAGCTCAGGATGGGTTTTTGTTAGTTTGTTTTTCTTTCTCTTTTATTCGGTGGATGCCGAGAGGTCAGAGAGGTCTTGATGTGCAGCGAGCTGTTCCAGTGAGAACAGCTCCAGTCCCCCTGTCTGAAACCACCTGCCAACTCTCTACTGGAGCAGGCTGGTTGTTGTTGTTACCCAAGTCAGGCTTACAGTAAGTGACAAGAGGCTCAACGTGCTGCAGCGCACTGGGAACAACCTGCAGAGCTCGTCCAACTGAGCGACATTGGTACAGAGTGTGAAAGTGTGCGGAGGTGCTTTTGCCAGGATGTGCTTACAGATGACAGGTACTGATTGCTGATTGTCTGTGTGGATATGTGATATCTATAGATCTTTGATTGACATATGGTTCCCACAAAGTGGACGTTTTGTCTGCCGGAGCTCCGAATCAATGAAAGGCCGACCAATGAAATTCAAACGGTTCGACGGTTAGATCACACTGGCTGCGGGAACCTGAGGCAAACCTTTTTTAGAATTTTGTTGTCATTCTGTAGCCTTTAAGTTCAGATCAGCACAGCTCCTACAGCTGTCTGAGGGCCCAGTCACACCAGCGCACACTCACGCTAGCATATAGAACACCACCTCACCCCAGTGATCACTGTGATCAGTGATCCTGACCTGCCAGGAGAATCCATAATGGAAGTGTTTATGAGCTGTGTCGCACCATCTGCTTTTTATTTGCCTCTGTCGAGGATGAATTGCTCCACAGAATATAATTTGTGGACAGCTGTGAGACAGGAGCTGTTTATAGAAATACACATGTTGAATCGCCCACGAGAAACCAGGAGTTCTCTAAGCTAACAAGACTGCTGTCATTAGCTGAGAGAACTTTTCTTTTTCCCTTGTGGGTAACTCTTTATTGAATGAAATGATTTACAATCTTGAGAACAAAATGCTTGGGGAAGTTTAAATCACAGAACATAGAAAGTTGAAACAAAACTCGGAGCACTGTTGTGACTGACAAGCTTCTGTGTGAGCGAGCACTGAGGGAGATCCCCCAACAGAGTTCATTTTTTTGTTTTCAGATTCTGTATTTTGCGTTAAAGTCAAAATTTAAATCAAAGGGCAAAATTTTAGTCATGTAGTTAACCTTACTGAGGACACACAAATTCAGTTGTGTTTGGGGACATTACATAGGCTTACATTGATTTGCTGGAGTTTTACCCTAATCCTGGCCAGACCCTAACCCTGACCTTCAGCTAAACCTGACATAATCCTTACCTTAAACCAACACTTCATTCTTAAGTTTAATGATTAACCTTATTGGGGCCTGCGTTTTGTCCCCATTAGGAAAGCAGTCCCCACAATGAGCGTGTTAACAGATTTATGTCCCCAAAATGTGACTAACAAAGCACCCGCGCGCACACACACACACACACACACACACACACACACACACACACACACACGCACAGAGCTGTCCGTCACCTGACTCTGAGACTCAGCCGACCTGAGCTGACTCTGTCTCTTTGAGGGCTTGCAGGTGAAGAGGAGAATGCAAAAGGAAGTCGTGGCCCGGAGGCGAAGCCCAGTGTCTTAGGAGAGACTTGCATGTGATGCTTGACTTATCTGGCACTTGTCAGACTTCTGTGCTGTTTCAGAGGGGCCAGCAGAATGCATGTGCAGGGCACAAAGTGTGAATGTGCAAAACTTGATTATTGATTGTTAATTTTTTTTTTTGGTCTGACTGATTTTTTTTCTTTCTTTTTAATGTGTTGATTATGTCAAAATTGTGATCTCTTTTTTTTTCTATTCCTTTTTCTCCTTTCCCTAATCTTTTTAACTCTTCACGATTATTGTTTTGTGTCATGGATTTTAATCAAACGTGCAACCACTGTAAAGATGAAGCAACTTCTCCACGCTGCACAAAGTACTGTAAATCTGCAAACATGGACAGCAGAGGGCACTGCAGGGATTCTCCTAACTGTATCGTCTCTGTGTCCTCTGGATTCAAACCTGCGTTATGTCTACCCACGGTGAACGTTTCTTCTTGTCTTCTTTTCTACGGTGTTGTAAACGTTTGCATCCTTCCATCTGTTCACCTTCAGTCTGTATCCTCCACTCTCTTACTGAGCAGGTGCCAGCGTTCTGCCTCTGTGTCAATGGAAAGTTGTGAATACTTCTATAAGGGGGCAAGTAATGCTTTGTCTATTTATTTTTAGAAGCACACAAAGCAAATTGTACATACTATATTTATTCTATATATAAGGTTGTTTATTTTGTCATTTCATTTTGGCTCCGTTTCGTTGTCACCGTGTTGATGTCATTTTTTTCTCCTCTTTTATGTTTTTTTCCCCCCCCTTTTTTTTCTGCAAAAGGCCAGTAGAGCTTTTTTTTTTTTTTTTTTTGGTGCATGCCGCAATAGGAGGGCGATGAGGCTAACGAATAGCACAGTGCCTAATACCAGTCTTTACACACCTCACACACATGCGCACACACCCTGTCCCACGCAGGGAAAGCATACTTACATGACGTAGAATGGCCTTAACCTATCAGAGCCAAGCTCGACTCGAGAGTAACCAATCAGGAGCTAGCTTCGCCACAGAGTAGCATCTCTTTAATTAGCTTGGATTAATAAAAGATGTACAGTAATTTGATTATGATGTGTAATGTAATAATGAGTTTATATGATGCAGCAGTGGAGAGGAGGGCTTGTTCACTTGAAATCGGCAAAAATTGGGAAGCTGGAGGCTGAAAATTTCCAACGGGCCGGTTGCACGGGCCGTCTAAAAGGTCTGGAGTTGAGCTAAACACCAGCAGGAGTGAGATTTGAATCCGCAAACACAAGAAAAGCAGAAAAGAAAAAGTGCAACATGACAAAATGCACAGAGTTACTTCTCCTTCCGATTCCAGATGTTTCTCCCCGTGTATAAAATACCCGGCCTTTAAAAACCCTTCACCCACCCACTGCCTTCTTAACCTCAGTGCTTCGAACCCTCGAGCCCCTGAACCCACAAGGAACCGCACTGATCCTCAGGCCGCCAGCATCCACATCAAGATGGTACAGTCTCACTGGGGCTGAGATCTTTGTGTTCTCTGTGTGTTCCTCTTGTAAAAGCCCTCCCTCTGTGAGGCTGGAGGAAGGCTTTCTCCCTGCAGGACTTTGTAAATTGCTGGAAATAAAGGATTATATTATTTCATACCATTCCTTCTGTCCTTGCTGTCTGTTCATGTCTGTTATCAGGATCATTGCACCAAGTCTGCTCGTCCTTTCTCAGCACAGATGTTGTTGGACAGAGGCAGGGACGGAGCTCACGTTGAACTTTACAAATGGGAACATCTGCACGTTTACATTCTGTTCTGTCTTTTAGAGTTGCTTCATTGACCCTTGCCTGAAAAGTTCATACATTCGTATCTGGGAGAGCAGCAAACATTTCTTGGTGCAAATTATTATTATAATTTTTTTTTTTTACAATTTTTAACACATTTTACCGTTAAAAAGCGATTGGGGCAAATCGGACATTCAAAAAATTGCTGTCTCCTGTCTCTCAGCTGGGACCTGACCTCAGTGACCTTCTAATAGTTGAGTTTACCCACTTAATCATTATAGCCACATAACTGATCATTACTTGTCCAAGATCTCATTGTGTTAATATTTTGTCAAAGTACCTATCGTCATCCCTACAAATATTGTCACAATATCAATATTAAGGTACTCATCTAAAATAGGGCGAACAATTCATTGAAATACTATTGGAAATGCAATATGAAATACAATATAATATGATAATAATGTGTAACGAGCAGCATCATATTGAAGCACCGTAGTGCTGCCGAGACGCATTATCATGAGTTTTTTCTTCACTCATATAAAAATTCATTCCCATATCCTGTCAAAATAATGTCAATATGTTTTGTTTTTCATAATACTGTGTAACCTGAGTCAAAAATTCAGTGATGTTGAATTTTGTTGCTCAGTTCAAGCATTTACAAAATGCTTTTGATGAGATACCAGAATACTGAGATGTATCGTTTACCACAATATCTGAAAAATGTTGCAATATTAAGTGAACTCTAACTCTGACCTGCAACAGTGATCCAGAACACAAGCTTGTGTTTCATCATGTCAGAGCTCTCTGTAATAAATGTTAACACCGGGAGCTCAAGGTTGGATAAAAACATTTAATTATTAAAAATTAAATTAGAAAAGAAGGACAAAGAGAGATCGAATAAAGTGAATAAAATTAATCTTTAAATACACTGAACCAGTTTCATAATCTGGGATACATTGTGGAAAACAAACATGGGTGCAAACAAGCCAAAGATAAACAGGATAAACTGAAGGATAAGTACCAGTACTGAAGCTCAGCTAACAGGAGATGAGCAGAGGGTTCACGCTGCTCTGACACCCTGAAGACGGAGCCAGGAGTTTCTCTCTGCTCTCTCCTGCGTCATCGTCACCGCCGCTTCCGACGAGTTCCCTGGAGGACAGCCGGGCACAGAGAGCGTCGGCCACCTGCAGGACCTGAGACGGACCTGGATGGAGAAATTGGTAACGGACCACGGACATTGTCAGCGATGAGCGACGCTTAAACACGTGAAAAGCTGCACATCGGTAAGATGTAGAGTGACTTACCATCCCCACTCCTACTGCACACATGCAGAGTGTCCATCACAAGCTTCTCCAGGGCCCTGCGGGACACGTTCTACAGAGACATGGACCAAGTTTTATTAAACAGCATTAACAAATATTCCACATACAGTTATAAAACACAATGTACCATTGTTGTCCAGCCAAAAAAGCTAAGTTAAAGGGGAACTGTATGGAGTCACAAAGTCTTCACTGTTACAAAATATAAGATATATCAAAACCATTATATTATTATTTTCAGTTGTTCAGTTTTATGGAGGACAGGTCAACTTTATTTGTGGTCACTCAAGCTATCAGTGTTAGCGCTCACAAACCAACCAAGCTTGCTAGCTGGCTAGTTAGCCAGCATCGCCTTGATAAAGGGGCTGTGTAACAATTTTTAATGATTTCCTTTTTATTCTTTTTTTCATTTTCAAATCACTTGTTTATTTGCCATACATAACATGACACTGAAACTTTAAAAGTAAAGAGCTTGGTCACTGTGTCGGTGTACAGTTTATATTCACGGTAGCAGCCTTTAGTTGATACAGTATACCGTTAGCATTGTTGTTGCTCTTGCTAACTGGCTAAATATCATATTTCAAATTTCAAATCACATATTTCCTGTATCCATATCAGCCCTCTCCTACACTGCTATCAATAAAAACTGTGTGTGTCCAACCAGGACTGAATGAACACTAGATGGCACTGAAGAGGTGTGTGTGTGCCTGAGGTGAAGGCTCCCGATGTGTGTGCTGTGTGTGCACCTTGTTGCGTAGCTGCAGCAGCAGTGTGAGGGCGTCCGTCAGCTTCTCCTCCATCAGAGACAGACGTGTCTTTTCTTTCTCCTCCAGCCTCGTCTTGTCCTCCTCTTCGTCAGGTGTCTGGAAAACAGGAGGAGGAACAGATTGATTCAGATTCAAGTCCCTGCACTGTTTCTAGAACATGGCAGATAGATCAGAGGACATCACTCCCTAGGATTTTCTAGAAAGTTGAGTTTCTGGAGTTTCCGTGGAAGGATAGTTCTATACAGAGGCAGAAAGCTGGCTGATGTTGCCCCAACAATTAAGATTTTTTTTTTTTTTTCAAAAATACTCTGCTCTCCTACCCTCCTTGTTTGACTTGATCAGGTCTCAAATACAGTGCAAGGGAATTAAAGTACAATTCCAATGTTTTCTGTTGAAAATAACACATAATCAAGGGAATTATAATGAATATCATTTCAATAACCATTTCTCTGTATCAGAACTGCTGTGGGGACAGAAAGATATCATTCCTTTTTTTTATGGGCAACAGTCTAACTGGATGTTTTCCAGTTAATTTCAACATGATATGCATCATCATTAAAGGAGACTTTCCTCCTTTTTCAGGTGTTATTTTGTGACTGGTAGAACAAATAGCCAGTCTCCTCTGATTGGTGCCTGGCCCAGCACTGCTTACAACAGCAGAGAAGCTGTGTGAAATCAAGTCTTACATTGTATGCAACTGTGTGACACGGTGATGTAGTGTGATGTCACAAAGTTACACGATAAGAGGTGAGACTACTGACGAGGCGTTTCAGCAGCAGTGTTTTCTGTTGGAGGAAGGAGCTTCTGTAGTTGCAGACTACTGACCTTTTTAGCTTTTGAGATGCAATCGCTGCAGGAAAGGAAAATCAACGAAAAAGAATAGGTCTCCTGTATATTAAATAAATAAATAATGGTGATATAAAATCTGACATTATGCCTCCATACCTCCAAACTCTAGTCTGCACTTTAATTCACTGAACTAATCATTTTAACTAAGTTTCTGAAATCATGTCTCTCCTACCTTTTCCTTTTCAAACCCCCTGCTTCCCTCTGGCCGCTCCTGGTTTTGTCCCTTCCAGCTGCAGCGCCCCCTGCTGTCCTTTAAAGCGCCAACAACGTTTTTCTCACTCTGAGAGGGAGGTTGGTGGACTGCATGCGTCTGACATCTGGAGAAAAAAAGAAAAAAAGAGTCACGTCTGATCAGTCTTTGCAGTGGACGGACGTGTGAACAGAGGTGTTGTGCGTGTCAGACGGAAGCGAACCCTTTGCCACAGCCGTGCAGTCGGCCGATATGCTTCTTCACCTCCGTCAGGCCGCATTGTCCCTCCTCCCTCATCTCCCTGTCCTCCTCCTCTTCATCAGACGCAGCTCTCCCCTCCACCGCCCTCTGCAGACACTCTGCACCTGCAGACACGACAGGCAGAGAGATGTTCATTTGCATCCGATTTTGTTTTTCAAAAATGGAATGAGTAGTGTTCTGTCGGCCCGATATGGACACCGACTGAACTGAGCCATAGTTCACGATGGTTTCACGTGTGTTTTCTTCTCTGCTGCGACAGGACAAAATGTTCGCCATGATATAGGTCAGCTGCAAAGCTTGAAATACATCAATATCCAGTGACAAAGATGCCACATGGGAGCAAAAGCTGCTTCATAATGTTGGGAACCATTGGAGGGAAAACTTTGCCTCAATTCCACTTCCAATGTTTAAATTTATCCCTCTTTTTTGAGAACGGGAGTTCTCATAACCCTTGATTTGAAGTGTCCCCCAGAAAGACCTCATCCTACACTTCAAACCCAACAGCAATCACAACATCCTGCCCCTAAACATCAACACACAAAAGGATTAGTGACAAATGTTAGAGGATGATTGGGATCGGGCCTTTCGGTAAGAACACACTGCTGGTTCCTAAAGGCCTCATGATTCATTACATGTCCAGTTACTCACCTGTCTTGCCACAGGTGTCTTCTACTGTGACTGGGTACGTTTGTTGATGGGTGGGGTCAGGGATGCAGGTGCAGCGGGACCTGAGGGTGATAAAGGTGAAGAGCGTACGTCAAGTATACCTCCAATCAGTCGATACTGTGTGTTATTGGACTTGCTATGTTTTGTCCCTGGCCTTGTCCCTGAAGATTGATAGCTTTCCTATTCCGATCCGCGAACACAGGCTAAAGCTTTTTATTGAATACATCCCGACTGCATACTTACTGCTGGATGCCACCTACTGCCTGCATCTAAAGCCACGCCAGCATCTTAGTACAAGGCATGTATGTCTCCGAGCGAGGCTGCAGCAAAACAGTAAAGCCTTCACTGAGCTGTAGAGATGAGGGGGACTGAGGAGTACGATTCTCTGAGGGTTCATCGCTACAAGACGAGGGTGATTTAAAGGGGGATGATGAGTCAAAAAGCATCGCGCTGGTTAGCCTCTCCATCCCCTCGATGCACAGAGAGGAGAGTGCACGGGCAGAAGGTCTAGTCAGTCTAGTCTGTCAGACTCTGATGCTGCTACTACTGTATATTGTACACAGCTTATATTCTCTATTGAGTGGCATCAGCCTCATGATCAAAGTGAAAAGCAGCAATGTGTAATTGAAGAGAGTGTGAGGATCATACAGACACACTGCTGCCTGTAGTATTCCTGTAATTTTCCTGTGATGGTTGAGTTGAGAGAACAATCTACTGCTCAACCAAAGCAAAACCAAGGAGCTGACTGTTGAGGCGAAGAAACAAACCAAGTATAGGTTCCTAGGAATAGTTTTGTAGGGAAGATAAGATGAAAAGATATGAGAACTGGTGCTTTGACTGTGGGGTTTAGGGTTAGCATTCGTTTAGGCGAGGATTTAAAATGTAACAAATCTCCAAATGACCACAAGCGACTCAATTTAAACATTATTTCATTCATTTCGGATACAAAGATGTCAAATGTTTCTTGAGAGAGCAGGTTTGACCCTCCTCTGATGCACTGTGGGTGCGAACGAAATGAATCCGACAACAACCTGGTCCCTGTGGGGGGTTTAGAGAAAGAGTCTTTGTTGAACATTAATGCTGTGGTTTCTGCTGGAAGTTAACCCATCTACTTTGGCCCGGCACTCACTCGCAGTGAGCCTAACTTAAGCTGTTGGCTTTGGTGCGTTCATTGAATTACAAATCGGCAGAGCGCACAGGCAAATGATGTGTAAATGGATGCGCGAACATGCCCATGCAATCACTCGCGACCACACGCGCCGTTCGTACCTGTACTGCTGCAGTTCTGTCTCCAGCTGGGCGATCCTGGACTGGAGCTGTGGCACCGACTGAGCCTGCTCCTGGATCTTCCGAACCCTCTGAAGTCCCAAGCTCAGAGCCTCCCTGGCCTCCTCTGCCCGCCTCCTGATGGAGCAAATCCAAGATTATTGATATGGTAACATTTCAATGAGGGATTATATAAACAAGGAACCATAAATATCCTTTTATATTGGCTGCCACGAAATCTAACTGACGGCATGTGTTTCGACTGATAAAAACCCGAGTCAGGTACAGTCCTATCACATCATCCTGATACTTATTATACCGACTTCAGCTAGAATCTGGCCATATCCTACATATCGTCCCTTTGAAAAACTCCAACCTGATGTGGGTGTTCTCCTTCCTCAGCGCAGACTCCACCCCCTGGAGCTTGCGCACTTCCTGGTACGCCCACCGCAGCTCCTCCTCCAGACACTCATTGTATTTGATGGCCTCCTCCAGCTGCCCGTCCCGTGAGGAGCGGATCAGCTTCAGCTCCCTCAGAAGGGGGTCCCTGATGTCCCGCCTCCTCGCCGCCCTCCTCGTCCCTTCTCCCCCGGCGACGCTGCTGTGTCCTTTAATTCTCAGGGTTGGCACCAGTTTTCCCTGTCTGAGGGTGATGGAGGTCGTGGGTTGAGTGGGAACTGTGGAGCTGAAGCCGGGCGGGGGGGGGACGGTGCGGCTCCGCTCCCGCCGGAGGGCCACCTCCAGGGCCAGGCAGCGAGCGTCGCTCCCCTGCAGCGCCGAGCGGAGGTCCTCCACCAGCTCCCTCAGAGCTGCTACCTCATCTGGAGGAGAAGAAGAAAACTGTTGAAGTTGTGGTAAAAGAGAAACTATAGTCCTGCTCATTCCGAGGATTCATGGCTCCTTTTAATCTTGGTAAAAAATTCATCTAACTACGGAGACACTTAACAATATTTTTATTAAAATCTGAATCAATTCTCTGACCAGTGCCTCTGCCTTCACAAGGGATTAAAGTTTCACACTGTTTAAACTGCATCTTCAGGGAAATGTACTCAAGAACTGTACTGTGAATTTGAGGTACATGTACCTTCTTTGTGTATTTCCACTTTATTCTACTTTACACATATACAACACAATAGGTACCAGTTACTATACAAATGAAGACATTTCATACACAACATATCACAAGCTTATACATCTGATAAACTAAAGTGATCTCCACCTGTACCAGCTGCTACAGTAAAACAGTAAAATGCAGCTTACACACTGACATTAACTATAAAAATCCAACAGCATCACATGCAACACTGAGGCCAACTCAAACATACTTTTACTTAAAGGTTCAGTATGAAGGATTTAGGAGGATCTATTGGCAGAAATGGAAAACATTCACAAGTATGTCTTCATACGTGTACAATCACCTGAAACTAAGAATCGCTGTGCATTCGTTACCTTGGAACTAGCTTATCTACAGAGTGAGCAGGTCCTCCTCCATGTAGTCCAGCATGTTGTACATTCATGTTTCTACAGTAGCACACAATGGACAAACCAAACGCTGACTCTAGAGACGGCCTTTCACGTTTTTTAGTGTAAGGAGGTGGTTGAACTAGAATGCAGCAAGTCCAAGACCTGCAACCTGCAGGTCAGCAGGTTTTTTGAATTACGGTTAAATAAATACATGAGCTTAAGAGATTTTAATTTTTTGGTTCCATCACATAAAATATCAACATCAGACACTCCACGTTTGAGTTATAAAGCGTTTACATGTCTTAAAGTGGCTATGAGTGGCTAAACGAGACTCCAGATTTTAGTTACAAGCTACTCCAACTCTAACTTTACAACACGTAGGTTGATCAGTTTATAGTGAAGTGTGTGTATTATAGTGTAACAAGATGCCTGGTGGTGGTGACGTTTCAGTCAGGTGAGCGGAGTGTCGTTCCTGCAGAGCCACTACCTTTTTAATTCTGGCGAGTGCATTTACTCTGCAGTGAAGTGCTGCTCATCCATAAACACCAGCTGGTGTTAGTGTCCCACACTTGTGTTCACCGCAGGCTTTTTGCAGGGAGAATCAGGGCGATGCGAGATTCTTTAGCAACATCCCACTTCATCCTACACTGGACCTTTAATTTACCCTTAGGCAGTTTGTCCAGTGTGGTATTGCCACTTATTGCCTCCACTGAAAGTAGTGGAAAGGTACTTTTTTTTACAGTTACTCAAGTACGTTAAGAGGTACGTGTACTTTGAGTTTTTTCATGCAATATGCTATGTACTTTTACTCCACTACATGTATCCTCTAATAGTCACATAACACATTAAGGATTCACATTAAATAAAACATTGCTGATGCTTATTATAATCCCCTCTGAGGCTCCTATATGGTTCAATTGAATTAACTGATCAGGGCGTGAGGGGAGGACCTCTCCCCTCCGGACCAGAGAAAAGCCTGAAAAAATCCTGATCAGAACTGTTTTTGCTGGGAACCACCGGACTAAACTGCATTTCTGTGAGGTGAAAATACCATAACAATATAATAATGTCATATACAGTATGATAATACATCAGTCTCGGGGGGTTGAGTGGGCAGCCTTACCTTTACTTTGATATTAAGTGCATTTCGCTGATAATACCTCTGGACTTTTAGTCTTGAAAGCAGGACTATTCCTTGTCATGGAGTATTTTTACACTCTTGAACTGGTACTTTTGCTCTCTGTACTGTCTGAGTACTTCACACTGACCCTCGGCACTGACTGTAGGGGAATGAGAGGACAGATGGTGCTTAGGTGCCAACTTCCCTGCTGTCTTTAGAGAATCACCACAGCTCTGTGTATCTCTATTCAGTACATTCTGATTGTGTGCGCAACTATGTTTAGATGAATACAGATATTGTTGAATATGTTCCTATAGAGTGCATTAAGCTGACGTTGGTGCAACAGTAATAAAAGGGGACACTTGAATACAGGGGACATCACATGTAATGACACAAGGAACAGTCACCTGGCTGTCACAGTACCTGGCTCGCGTTCTTCTGCGGCTCGAGCTTTGATTGATCTGTTTCCGGCTCCACTCTGATCCCTCGTCAGATCAAAACTCACACATTTCCTCCGCCTGACTCGCGGCCACCGGACCCGGATCTGCCGCTCCACCAGCTCGGTGTCCTCAGTGACGGGCAGGCGCCCGGCGCACTCCCCGGCGCCTCGACGCGCGCTGCGCACACGGAAATACCCGCAGAGCCGCGAGTGGAAGTCTTTAAAGGAGATCTGGCCGGGCAGCCCAGAACATACATCCCCAAACTCTTCATCCTCCTCATCGTTCTGACCATCTCCAGTTCCTCCTTTGATCGCCCTCTTCCTTTTCTCTGTGAGTCCCAGCACGGAGCACAGCGCAGAGAAATCCTCCGCCGACATCGTGTCGTTCCTGTTGGAGTAGGTGAGGTGGTGGAAGACCTCCTGCAAGTACTGGTCTATCCCGGTGGCCAGGACGACGACTTCGTTCTCCGCTCCGGGGTCAGGACAGTGATGGTGGGCCAGGGCGCTCCGGAGCCACTCGCTTTTACGCGCCGCCCGAGGCGAGGGCTGGACGCGCGGACGGGCCAGTGCGGTGCGCTCCATGCCTGCACAGAAACTCAACTCTGTGTCTGGATGCTCCCAAATGAAAGTCAGACCACCTAGAAATTAGAATCGGATGCGATTCCAAACCAGAAATTGGCGTGAACACATTTCGTTGCGGTCTGACGCCGCGTAATTCCCTCGAAAACCTCACCCTGGATTCCTTCCTTGCGCATCAAGTCAAAAGGTGATCCCCTCTGGCGAGGAAAAAAAAAAAAAAAGCCCCACTCTTCCGACTCCACCCTCCTGTGCGCACACTGACTGCATGTGTCTCTGTGACTGCGCCTGTAAGGTGCTTTTCTTCTTTTAGCGCTCACAGTTAAGTTGGCCAGAAAGTGAGGTCAGATTTGGGTGCTAGTTCCCCTACACACAAGTGAGTCACATATCGAGTGTCGCCCGTGTTTTCAGGGTAAACGGATCTCATTTTTCAGAGACTTGGGGGTAATTTGTGGCATCTGTCATCCGGTGACAAGACCCAAACCACAACAATCCAGAGAAAGCCTTGCTCGGGTTTCAAATTGCACCTGAATAGATGTTAAGTGGCTCTGACTCACTGCGTGTGTGGCAGCAGCGACAAAACAAGTCAAACGGCTCGCATGCCTTCACCTGGAAGAATTGTGTCCCCCCCACCCCCGCTCGTCACACACCTGACGGCCAAAACAAAGAGGGCGTCTTGATTACACCCACCCAGGCGTGAGTGGACATACCACATGAGTTAACACATGGATCTCGCTCCACTTCTGCACTTAACTAGCATTACGCACCGGAAATCATTGGAGTACATCAGCACCAGTGGCAAGACAGAAAATGAGTCAACTGAACAGTGAAGTAGGAAAAAGTCTCCTTTGGCTGGTTTCAGCATCTCCACTGTGACGATCTGCTGCTTTAACAGTGCTTATACACTAACTCTTTAGGTCTCTGGGTTTTGGATTGCTACTCACACTGATGTTCTCTTTATCTTAGGATTCGAGATAAGTATTTTATCACATTATGACATTTAACTAAAGATGAAAAAGAGAGCCGCGCCACATCCTAACTTAAGTCAGGGCCCAGCAAAGCACAAAAAGCATGTGCACACTCATATATTTGAGAAACGCTCTCTTTCTAAATCCCATCGTCTGTAGTTGTATGCTGAAGAAGGCAGAGCTGCAGTGACCGTTCGACTCCTCGGCTGATCATGGAGACCAATGAAAAGCATCCTGACAGATTTGGGCGCGCAAAACGTTTCATAAATATCCAAAATCCGGAAAAAGAAATAGATTTACAGACTTTTTCGGATGCGTCACTCTTCTTAGCTGGCCTACACGGCTTGTTGCTTGTTTTCATCTTTGCGTACCACACACTAATGCACAGTAGTGGCTAGCAGGTGAGTCATCTAAGCAACCATGAGCTCACAGAAGAACACCTCTGATAGTGTTTAGTCTTTGTTTTGGTTTCCAGCACTGATCTGAACATGGCTGAAACCGCAGCGCTGGCCGTGACTCATGTTGGGCTTTTACCTTTGTACCGTTTCAGTCGGCGCTGCTTAAGGCTATAAATACTGTAAAGGGAATCTATATGTTTTGAGCACATACACTTGTGTCCCAAGGATAGAGAAAGACACCGATCAGCTGTGGTTGGGACGTGTGGAGGCAGGCAGAGCTTGTGATGGCAATCACCTCAGCTCATCTGGATTCTCCCTGAAACTATGTTTTTTTTTATCTTCAAGGCTTCTTCCAAGGAAGAAATCTGTAAGGTCATGGTCAAGGTTTACTTTCACACATTATATTTTATTTACAACATCAGTAACAGCGAATACAAGGATTATTTTTTACCTACTTACACCTCCAGTTTTTTTTTGTATTAATGAGTGACTTCATCTTCATGTAAATGTCTATAGATTTTATTTTCAAAACTTCACTTTATATCACAGGTGTGCAAGTAGCATGGTAACTGGGTGGTGATTACCAAGTAATGTGTTCTACATTTCTTAAGAAATGATTTACAAATGATCACAATAATTACAACAAACTGTATTGAAAATGATCCCTTATCATAATATGCTGCTATTCCCCCAAAACAACAGTTATTGATAGCTGGTAAATGTTATTAAATACCTTTCCAGGAAATGTTGTGTTTTATTATATGACCAGATACTGCAGTAAAAACCTGCACACACATAGATTGCCCACCCACAGGGGGGGAAGTGTCAGCTGTCAGAGGGACAGTCAGACCTGCAGCCACATATCCATACCCTGCAGCTGCAAAAACACAAAATGTAGGTTGTGCATATCCGTCATCGCTTAAGGCTTTTCATAAAGATCATACAAGTAGCAGTTTAAGACACCCTCCCTCAGTCCCGCCTGGTGTTTCTCCAGAATTAAAGCTTTTGTTTCTTCATCAAGATGCATCCAAAGACAGCACAGGCTTTCATAAATCACATAATAGGTGTTATGGTGAAGGTAAATGCTCACTTTATCCCTTCTTCCTATATATGTGAGTGTGTGTTAGTGTGGGGTAACTAGTAGTTAATGTGTGGCACAGCACTAGTGCCCTCAGTCCTGCTGTCTCCTCCAGCTGCCGCCTGCTCTGAGTGAAAGGACCTGATCTGAAAATGAAAGGATGGGCAGCAAGAGGAGGGGGCTGTAAATAAAAAGGGGTGGTGGGTCTGGAGCCGTGTGTGTGTGTGTGTGTGTGTGTGTGTGCGTGCTCATTCGTGCATGCCCGAGTGTCCTGTTGTTCACCTCTGAGAGGAGGAGTGAGGCAGTATCTGCATTGATAGGAGACGGGCTGAGGCTTTGTGTTGGCTGCCATATGCTCCTCTGAGGGTCAACAAAAAGACAACACGCACACGCGCACACACACACACACACACACACACACACACACACACACACACACACACACACACACACTCACACACTCACACATGCAGCGCCTCTTTGAAGTGGTGACACTGACCGATTCGCTGTGTCAGTTCACCGAGGGCCCGTCCCGGTCAAACCCTGCAGGGATGTGAAGGTCTCTAAACATGAGGTCACACATGTTCACATATCCGCCAGCTTTTGGTTGTTCTTTCACATCTTTATTGATAGGTGACCATTTCCTGTCACAGCGTGCCTGTGTCAGGACCGAGCCACATGTCAGGACAGAGCGAGGGTTGTCTCCTGAACAGTTTCTGTACCGTATCAAATGTGGCTGTGTGAAGGCACACTGTTACATATAGATGCTCTATGCTCTATACAGCAGTATTACTCCCGTGTTGTTGCACCTTTTCTGCTGCCATATTCAAAAAGAAAGGAAACACTGTATTGATGATTTTAAAAGCTATTATTGACAACATTGAGCCACTAAATGTGGCTTTCTCTCTCCCCCCTCCATTGCATTCATGGCGAGACACCGCTGTCGTTCTATTTATCTTCCCCCTCAAGTGGCTGCCAGTTTGTTGCACTTGCTAATACTGCTAACACTAACCTGCAAATGTTAATGATTCTAACTAACAATTTGCAAGCGGTTGCTGGCTAATGTTAACACTTGCTAATGTCAACACTGCTAACACTAGCTAAGCAGTAGCATTCCCCACAAACTGGAAACTACCAAGACCCCTGATCTCTGAGGACACACAGACAGGCCTACCACAAGATACCATCACTGGTATACGATTGGCCCACAAACCTTGTTAGGAACTAGAAGCAACCGTCAGAATTCTTACACAGAGATTAACAAAACCGTAATATTGGAGCCAACAAAATGTTTAGAATGATTCCTTTGCAATCGTAATCATGTTTTTAAGGAAAAAAGATAATTCACCCATTATTTAGATAAAATGTATAAATCAAAATGTTATCAACATGACTTTAAACAGATATTTACAAATACAATCTATGCTCTATCTATGCTCAACTCAAAGGTGCAATATATACGAATTGTCCACAAGTAGGCTGACAACAAGTAGGGGACAGCATATCACCAGACTAACAGCTAACTGCTGCTAGCTATAGCTGCCGCTGGCTAATTAGCTTGGTAAGCTGTATAACTAGTGATCTGGACTGGGAGCTCAGAGCAACAAAAGAGTGCTGGGGTCTACACAGGAGCTTTGGAATGGGATGGGCTACGGCTAACTTCAGTACATATCTCTGACTCTTTAGTTAATTATTTTATTGATTTCAACTATAATTTATACATATTGTGCCATTAAAGCAAATTGACAACCTCCAAGAAAATAGTAAATGTAGCAGCGGTGAAAAAACATTCAAATATGAACGTATCACATCAATACAGGATTATGATACACAAAAAATGCAGGCATGTGATTCACTTCCTAATTCCACTTTGGGAAATGTTTTAATATGTTCAGATTAGTTACAGAAAGAAAGAAAGAAAGTTATATCCATCAGATAAATCTACTGGGGTAATAACAAATTTGTTGTACAGTTTCTTATTCACTCTCCTTTTCACTGCTTTCATCTCCATCTCCCGGTTGGACACAGCTGACTCATAGGCTGGTAGTAGTCAACTATGTACCAGCTTGTTGCTAACTTTGCCTGATGAGAATAGTGAAGTCAACCAAGACAGTACAACAACAATTAGCTGAAAGTCGCTATGCTCTGTAGAATTGAGCCGAGTGTAATATTACAGAGTCGGTTGATACGTTTTTCTTGATTCATCACTATAAGCGAGCCCTCTCACGTACAAGTGGTCATGCGATCTGTTGTTGTTATTATAAAAATATTGCTTAAAGACCCTTTAAGGAGTGCTACCTCAAAATGCAAAATTATTAATTACAGTGAACTTCCTCAGTTGTTCTACATTTTGTGTAGTGGAGTTAACCACTGGGTTTGGAAGATTAATTCTAGAGTATAGTCTATGAACAATGATGACCTTTGTCCTCAGTGTATTCACTGTATTTCAGAAGTTGCTTTGTACTTTGTACAGGAAAGTCAGCAGCTATTTATTAGAGCTACTGCGTGTTACCAAACGTGTAATCCAGCTTTATGTTGTGATAGTACAAACAGTCCATTGTCAGCTTTGAGTGCTGTGGTGATCTCACTACTTTGTGTGCTCAGGTGTGGATATCTAAAGAATCTGGTGTGGGACAATCGCTGACCTAAATCTCTGACAAAAACTCTGAAATGTCATGGAGACCTGAAAGCAAGAGCGTTTTTCAGAGAGGAGGATGAAAAGAGAAAGTAAAGGGGAAGATTTAAGATAATAGTGCAGAAAAAGGGAAAGGCGCGGATGACAAAAGAAACACAGGAGGCAGAGGAGTTTACATCATAACAAGGAAACAACAATTTTACACTACATGTTTTAATCTGTGTGGGATTCTGACCCACTGCGAATGAAACAGAGCCCAGCAGTAAAGAAGTTTTTAAACTTTGTTTAAAGAAAAACACACATAGGACTGCCATCTTTACCTTGTCCTGTAAGAAAAAAATATCATAAAAAGACACAAGATATGATAACAATAACAATAATGCACATTTCTTTGACTTCATATTGTGTGAAAAACGTCTTTCACAGTTGCAAACTCACTGCCACTGAGCTTTTTCCTCCTTTAGCTAGCTAGCTAGTTTTGGATTTGGTACATGTAGCCCACTAGCCTACTGTTGGTTGAGTCAAACATTTCTTATCAACCATCAGCCACGGCAGGCAGATGTTTCTAGCCAAAAAGAACCTCTGTTAAACCCACTACACTTACACAGTACCAATCCAGCACCACATGGCTGAAAGAAGACTTCACTAGCTAGTGAGGACCTATAGCGAGCTAAAGACCCGAGCGTTTCTCAAGACTTTATGGACACTAAAACAGAGTCAATTGGAAATTAAATATATGGTTTACATTTGTTTGGTGGCTGGAAACATAAACCCAAGAGTGCCCCAGCTAAGAGACCTAAAAACCAGAAATGAGTTAGCATTTCTGCACTACTGGTTTCCTCATCTTGAAGTCAGTGGGTTCTTTGAATCGGTGGTTAACACAAGCATTAGGGAGTTTCACATTTAATTTACAGCGTAAAAAATAATCCACACTTGAATTATGAAGTGTTTACCAGTCCTTGGAAAGGCAGCTGCTGACAAGTGGCTGAGTGAAGCTCCTGAGACTGTTTTCATGTCAAACATGCAGACTCATCCAGCACTTGTACTTGTTTACCGTCAGTCTGATACTAACTTGTATATTGATCACTTCATGGTACAGTGCGTCTTGTAGACGTTTAGTGGTGCCAACCAGTGAAGTCTGTGAAGTGACCGCGGTGTAGTTCGTTTACAGCCTTACGTGAGGCTCTTTTTACTTCTGGCTTCAAAAATCAACAAAGTTGTGTTCATTTGTGAAGATTGTCTTGTTGAACAAAAACATCTAGGTATCATTTAATTGTCTGTGATAATCTAAAATCTAGTTGAAACAAAAAGACTACAAAAATAGTTATATCCCTATGATAATTTAACCTTATGTCAGTTATAAGTAAATAGCTAGTTAGCAATGGTTAGCCAACCGAATGCAGGTCTGTGTGTAAACCTGTAGCAACAGGATTTGTACATTAAAGATTTAAAGGGAATCCAAGAATTGGAAGGTTTATTTAATTGTTTTCAGTTTACAATAATTCTAATCAAATTACCTCTAAGTGAAAATCAGTCGTTCTTATTTACGATGTTTTAAACATATAGAAGGGCCTGTGATGGTATCACATTTAGCCTTGGTTTGACAACTGGCACTTTAAACAGTTGTAAAAGGTGACAATGAGAACAATCACAAGGACATCGCAGCACTCAAACGCCAAAGTTTGTAAGAGTCCTTCATTCTAGGGACCCCTAAACTGTCCGATGTCCTTCAGCGACCTTCCATTCACTTATTTTGTTGTAGATCATAAACTGTGCACATTGTTCAGGCACTCAAAGGGGGTCTGTCAACTTTCAAACTGATCCATTCCCTATGTGGGTTTGTGTAAACATTATGTAGTTGTGTGTGAAAGTAAACACTCCTCACATGGAACAGTCCCTCTTCCCAAACACCCCGATTCATTCTAATCACGCAATCTGTGATAGATGAGTGTGAGTGTGTCAACATGAGCCCAGACATGAGTAATTAAGTTAGACAAGAAGCAGGCCCAGGGTTCACTCTTTCAGCGGAGATGTGATTTATGATCTCTATGTGTATGTGTGTGTGTGTGTGTGTGTGTGTGTGTGTGTGAGTGTGTGTGTGTGTGTGTGTGTGTGTGTGTGTGTGTGTGTGTGTGTGCAGGTCAGATTGTAAACAGCACTCCACAGCGTGACAATGTAAACATTTCCTCATTCCTGAGATATCGAAGGAGCACCGGTCTACCTCTGAGCTGTCCCACCTGTGGACAAGGTCATGGCTGAGACGCGTGCACATGCATTCACGCTGAGCCACCCACACACACACACACACATCCACACCCACACCTACACACACCTTTCATGCATTCCTGAGAGCCAGTGAAGGGGCTGGATTAAGTGAGCAGATGAGGCGTGTGGCTACAGGTAGAGCTCGGCTCTGAGCTGCTCCATTCAAACACACTGTCTGGGTGTGAGCACACACACCAGCACATCCCACGGTGTCCTGTAAAACTAAAAGTAGTCATTAGTCATTTGTAAACATGTGCGAGGTTAAGAAGCTCCCACACAGAGAAAAATGATGTAGTTATCACTGTTCATTTGTTGTAATCCCCGACACCCACAATACACTGCTCCCTCGTCTCACATATGTGCGATTACTTCCTAGTTTTAAATGGGTCAGCTGCATTCTTTTTCTATGATGTCTGTAATGTATTATAACGGCTTATGATCATACCATACATATGTTGTAATGCACCTACAGCGCTGTGTTATCATAGTTTTTGACTCATGAATGTTCATAATTATGTATAACAGTAATCATAACTCATTAACACACCAATGTCAGTAATGCTTTCTAAACAGCATTTGGTGTGCTGTTCTCCACATTTAAGCAGACAATAATCACTTACAGTGACTTATAACCAGCTTGTGATGTATTACATCCGCCTACAACACAGTGATTACATCACTTTACTTGAAGTCCACAATGGAAGATCCAGTAAATTACAATCACATTATAATGTGGTTATGATAGTTATTATAAGGATTTAAAAATGTTCAGTATATATTACAACCATGACAATTTTATGTACATTATGATCCTGGCCTAAATGGTTACCTGACCTTATATCCTCACTGCTAGAACTTGACATCAAATTCATGACTGTCTGACATAATGAAATAATATTAGAGTGCTAAAAATACAATAAACTCATAAACCATCGGCCATTGCTGGTAATAGTATTGTTATTATAAGGACACCCAGTGGTGCTGGCTAAGGTCAGTAGCTGGCACACAATCGGAAACAGAGTTTAACATCACCACCAGATCAAAACCCGTCAGATTAAAGAAGATAGCATGTCATTTAACCCTCTTGTTATTTTATGGTAATTTAAAACTTAAATTCAAAAAATAGAAACTCTCACTGCCCACCTTCAGGGCAACCCACACATACAGGCAGACAAGTCAATTTGATATTACTAGTTATTACTAGTTAACTTTATAGTCTTTATTTTACAATGCACACAGCATGGAGCATGTAGGGTTGAATGCAATATATCCAATGTACTCAATTAATGTGTCGATTCAATGGGAACCTTTTCAAGAAAAAAACAACCACGAACATATAACAATGAGCCCTTGAGCTGGATCCTAATGTAGGTCCAGTTACCACCACCAGAGGTCTGAATTGATTGTCAGAGAACAGGTTGCAAATGTACAGAGGGGCCCAAAACCATGAAGAATGCTGGGAGTCCAGGAAGAGATCTGAGTGCTGTTGTAATGTGTTTACAATTGGACGATTAAACAGATTTTTCATCCATGCAGGCCCAACCATGGCTCTCTGCCCCCGAAGCAGTAAACACCACAGGATGAAAATCCCCCAAACTTCCTGTAGACTTGTTTATGCGTTCTGGTTTAACAGGTACACACATACACACATACACACACCAGTGACATGAAGTGGTTGCCTCCAGCAGTATACTGTAGGCAACAGGCTAGAGCAGATCTAAGACGGCCAGACGGTCACTCTTCAGACGCTGACCGGCTGTTTGCCTCTTCAGTGACGGACAGCAGAGTCAGAGCACTGAGGCCAGGAGTAGTTAGATCCACAGCACAGTAAAACCTTGTGGAAGACGTTTTTGTGTGGTAAGTAAGCTTCTGACAAATTGAGCATTAAATATTTGACCCAAAAAACAAACAAACAAACAAAATAGCAGTGTCCGTCCCATCTTTCAGAAGGTTTAACCCAAACTCTTAGTCATAAAAAAAATCTGATGACGCTCCATAATCCTGAGATCACAATATCACACAGTATGTTCAAAGCTGTCTTGGACCCATAGGTTTCCTTAACAGGGCTGATTTATGTTCAGCCCTAATAAACTCAAATAAAGTTATAATCATATGTGTCCACAGAGGAGGCACCTGAGACATAACCTGCAATAGATAGGGACTTTTAATCTAAAGTGGGTCTTGTGTGTGATACGTGAAAGAGTGTGAGAGTCCAACAACAAACAGCATCTTTTCTTCATCACAAACCTCAGTGAAATTCATGTCCCTCTGTTTGCATCACTTTACATATTTTTGTTACTATACTGCCACCGTTTGGCTGAGAGTTAGTACTGCTATAGAGATGGTCCTGTAGATGATACCCATTGCATGCATCTACTGGCGGTACCCATGCATATGTTACACAATCATAGATCTTTACTTTCTCTTTTGATAAGGGTTTATCATTATTATGTCGCATAAATCCACATAAAGCACATTACAGGCATAATTTCCTGCACATGTGTTTAGCTTTGACTACCTTTTTGTTTATTGTGTGACCCACAAAATGTTTTTTGTCCTTTGCTCTGTGTTTCTTTTTGATCTTGTGGGATTTAACCTGCTGTCTCTTGTGCTGCTGTGACACCGTTCAGTCCCCTGGGGATACACACATGTGATCTTATCTTGTTGATTGATAAAGCATTACTTTTTTTTTTTCATGGCTGAATAAACAAGCTGTTTGTTCTCAGAGAAAAATAAGGTCCCAGAACACTGTTTGAAGCTAGAAAGGTGGCAGGGTCCGCCAAATATAAAAGTAAAACAGTATGAAAAAGTGTTGTCCTTTACGGTCAATTTGTGTATTCAGATATCTTTTTTTCATCAGACACTAGACGCTATGTTTCACCTCACACACACCGAGAAGCCTGGTGGTGGCAGTATCATGCTGTGGAGAAGCTTCTCGGCAGCAGCCCCTGGAAGGCTTGTAAAGGTAGAAGGTAAAATGACTGCAGCAAAACACTGGGAGGACAACCTGATTCAGTCTGCAAGAGAACTACGATCCGAGAGAAGATTTATCTTCCAGCAAGACAATGACCTGAAGTATTCAGCGAAAGCTCCACAGATATGGTTAAAGACAACAAGACGATTGTTGTGGAGTGGCCGAGTCAAAGGGGCTGTTCACGCCTGATCCCTGTGCAACCTGACAATGTTTGAGCAGTTTTGCAAAGACACACTGAGTTAAATTGCAGTTTCCACATGAGCAGGCCTGTTTGAGGCCTATCCACACAGACTCAGTGCTGTGACTGGGGCGGCTATTGCTCAGGGGTAGAGTCAGTGTCTTTTTATCAGAAGGTCACTGGTTCCATTTTTCTGGTCTGCATGTCAAAGTGTCCTTGGGCAAGATACTGAACCCCAAACTGCTCATGACGTGCTGGTCGGCACCACTGTAAATCGTTTTAGACAAAAGTGTCTGCTGAACGTAAATGTCTGCAGCCAAAGGTGCATCTACTTAATACTGACTTGATGGAGGTGACTGCTTATGTGATTACTAATTCTACATTATGCATTTTAAATTAATTGACATACTTTACAGAAACAGTGCTTTTTTTGTCAATATGATATTATTGACCATGATTCCATTTATAAAAGCTGAAAACATCCACTTTTCATAGGCACCGTTTACATACATATCAGTACATTAATTTTTGATTTAGTTTTTTCAAAACTCTTATGACCGAATGGCAGCTGCTTATTTCAACAGATGTGGTATTGCCTCTGTCACAGTAACTTCTGACTGCGACTAAAGAGAAAAAAAAAACCCTCTACGAAACAGAAAAGAAGTACAGAAGCTGAGAACGGCCATGCATTTTTCTTCTTTTTTATGCACTGTTATCTTGTGATAACTACTTATTATCTGGTTATCTCCATATAACAAAGGTTGTTTTCTCGTGATAATGCATTCATTCATTTTCGTTATTGTAAATGTAGGCTAACATTAACTTAGTAATGTAATGTGAAATGTAATAAAACATTTATTAATTAATTTAATATTACAGAACCCATCATTTATTAATTCGTTATCACAAGAAAACAATCTTTGTTATATGGAGATAACAAAAGAATTTGTTATCATGAGAAAACAACCTGTTATATCGAGATAATGAGATAATAAGTCGTTATCACAAGATAACAGCGCAAAAAGAAAAAAAAAAAAGAAGAAAAATCCATGGCCGTTCTCGGCTTCCGTAAATAAGAAAACGTGTCAAATAAATGGGAGTTTAGGCTGTCTACCTGTACGGAAGCCGAGAACGGTCATGGATTTTTCTTCTTTTTTTATGCACTGTTATCTTGATTTGAACACACATTATTAATTAATTTGTTATCATGAGAAAACAATCTTTGTCATATGGAGATAACGAAATAATTAATTTGTCATCACAAGAAAACAATCTTTGTTATATCGAGATAACAAGATAATAAGTCGTTGTGCATAAAAAAAAGAGGAAAAATCCATGGCCGTTCTCGGCTTCCGTATACATGAAATACAATCTGGCAGACACATCATATAGACTTCTTATTCAGTCGTCGTGTTAAAGTGAAGATGTTCTTTAGTTTTTCAAACCTGCATCTTCCCACACAGCCAGCAGCGCGTCACGCGTCCTCTCATTCGGCTGAACTCGGCCTCCACTCGGACACACTCGGTAAAAAAATGGGCGTGCTCGGTTGTGGTGCGTCTCAACCGGCGGTACAATCGGATGATCCCGGGCGGGCGGAGCCAAGTACGAGGAAATGGTACCGTTGGATGACTGCTCCCAAGAAAACCGGCGACGAGCATCAGCACCGGTAGTTTGACTGTACGTCTTCACCGCTTTTCAGCCCATCCCCGCTGCTACAGCAAGCCAGCAAGATAACTCTCTCAGGCAAAACTCCGGTCACTCACGACAGCACGTCAACGCTCGTCTGCTCACAAACCAAGCAACACCTTGTATGCTGCAATTTCCAGAAATATCTGTGAAGTGGCTCGGAGATTAGCGTTACAGACACACGGCTACAGGATGGAGACGCAGATACATGTGCCCGTCGGGTCGCCGGTAATTAGAAAGATTCCCATTTTCGTGGACGAGCACAACGTGACGGAGGGGGCGATGAAGCTCATCAAAGAGCTGAGACCGGCGTGGGACACGAGCCATGTCAAGACGAAGGTAACGTTAGCCGCTAAGCTAGCGGTCCAGAGTATGCTAGGCTAAGCTACGATAGGCAGCTCCTGCAGCATCACCAAGCACTACCAGCCAGCTAGGATGAGGGCCGAGGGAACGTTATCCGCCGGCCAAGTCAAATGTCCTTTTAGCAAGTGACAGCTCCACTGGCTCCATTCGCTTCATGGTTGATGAATGAAGACGTCTTTTGTTTGCTCTCCTATTATATGAAAATAATAACGTCCAAGAAGCTGGCAAGACGCTCTCAAACTCTAACCAAAGTTAGACTAGCGAAGGAACGTTAGTAAGTAAGTAAAATCAAAAAGCTAAATGGATAATAGTGACGTGACATACGTCTTTCTTTATGTTCAAAGTACACAACATGTGACCAGATACAGCAAGAGTGGGAAGTCATTCTGTCAGTGACGTGATGGCCAGTTGCATGATGGCAATTATAGGCTTGGTCAAAGAAGCAAACACACCTTTTGTTTATGATTGTGACGTGATATTCAGTCAAATTATGTCGAAATGCTCCCTTGTCAGATGTTTTAAATCCTATGAGACTGGTTGGTAATGGTAGCAGAAACATAGAGCTCTAGAGGTGGACACTGATGCTGAGAGACATTTCCAGGAAAACACTTAATTTTTATTTACTCCTGCTACTGATGCGTGCACTGAGCACAACCAATAGATGGTACGAGTTTACTGATCATGTAAAACAATGTTGGTAGGAGTTTAGTGATCAATGTAGTAAAACAACGTAATGTACAAACCGTTTCAGACTTGTTTTTTTATATCTTATCTTATATGTTTTTTTTAATTTATTATCTTGGTACAGTATGTAAGGCAAACGATACATGCTTGAATACGTTTTTTTAATTCATCTATAGAAAAATCGGTGACTATACAAATGCCTTCATAAGAATGTTTCCATTGAGATCAAGAGCAAATGGTCAATGTTTGTTTGTCAACATTTCTCTTAATAACTGTTGTCCCCCCCCCCCAAAACAAAAAAAATAATTTCCCTAATAACTCTGGTTAGTGGCTGAATAATATAGAGAGGTGACATTAATACAAAGAGATCAACAGAACGACAAAGCTACAGATCAAAACCTTGTCTACTAAAGTTTAAAACATTTTGACTTGGTCTAAAATTGAGAAAAAATGTCGAGTTGCATTATTCATGAATTCTCAGTGTCAGGAGCAGCAGGACAGGTTTTTAGAGGAAAATAATGGAAACAGAACTTTCTCATTAGGTCAGACCTCCAGAATGTGTGTGTGTGTGTGTGTGTGTTGTCACTGAAAAATGCCTCAAAGGGTCATTTTGGGAACTGCTGTGTTGCTTGGGGTTCAGAGATAAACTGCAGAGTGAGTCCTGCCAAACCCAGTTCTGTGGGGATGGAACTTGGTGCTAGTTTCAAAGAGATCGCTGACAGTCTGAGCATGCACTGTTCCAGTAGTAAGATACAGTGACACAGCTGGTAGTTACACCCTTATGTTCATGTTGAAATTGTATCAGATGTAGCGCTGCAACCAACGTTTATTTTCATAGTCAATTAATCTGTCAGATATTGTCTCGATTAACCTGTTAATTGTTAGATCTATTAATAAGACAGAAAATGTTTCCCAAACCCAAGATGACATCTGTTTATGTTTTGTTTTCTCCACAACCCAAAGTTACTCACTTTACTATCACAGGGCTAGAATCAGAGATTTTTGACTTCTTTAAAAAATGACCCAAACCAAATAATGACAAACAGTTGGTAGCAATTCATTTATTAGCTGACAGCGAATTGATTAGTTGTTGCAGCCCTAACTAGATGGAGTTCATAGTCTAACCTGTATCTGATTGTAGCCATTGATTTTGATCATTTCACTGCTGATGATAATAACCATGATGATAACCTGATAAACTTAGTTTCTAATATATTAGGCATGAGAAATGCAGCCAGCTCATTGTACTTTGCATAAAATTGTGGCTGCAGCTAACAATTATATGATTGATCCATCCGCTTATTATTCTCTGGATTAATCATTTGGCCTCTATCACATTAGGAGAAAATTTATAAATGTACTTTACAATTTCCTAGATTTAAAGTACTTAAACAGATCAATAAAAAGGTTTGGAATACAGTGGAGTATAATTAAAAATGTAATGAATCTAAGTACGATTCAATTATATACACCATTCTTCCTAAGGCAGTATATTAATCCAGGTCTGTAGCCTTCAGCACTTCTGTTAAATATTTTAGTTCATCAATATAAAATGAAAGAGCCCAGTCAGTTTATATCCATGAAGTTCCTGGAGGCCATGCATCACAAAAGTCCTGGTTCAGATCCTATCACAGTGTTGAGTCACAATGAAAAAGAATCGGCAAAAAGAAAAAATAAATAATTTTAAAGTACACTACTCTGGCTTTCATGTAGGTGCCTCTCTGACTGTGGTCATGACCATGGATGTATTATTAAGTATTATTATTTATTAATTTATGAATAGTAATATATTTTATGCTTACAATATCTCCGTGGCCACCACTCTGGAGCTCACTCGGTGTCCCACCCACAGTACTACCTGATTGGTTGCGCATCACGAGTAATAGCCTCAGCACTGTGGGCCACTGTGCCTGACCGGCCGAGAGCGACTGGAGCTGCTCTGATGAGAGCAGAGCTGTGTGTCAAAGGGAAGGCAGCACATATTCCCCAACTTGCAATCACAATATCATGATTTACCTCTATGATGACAAACATTACACTTGAGGCACAACACGTGTTCATTAAGAGAATACCCTCAACAGGTGTAGGGCAGTTTTTCCTTCTCGCATGCCCTCCGTCTCTGTCTTCCTCTGGCATATCTATCAGAGGCAAACCTCATGTAAAAAAGAAGACAGTGCTGGCAGTAGCCACGCTGTAGCAGCATTGCTCCCTGTGTTGCAAGCAGTTCTGCTATTTAAAATTGAATAATAACCTTTGTGAGACAGTGCAGCAGTGAGACTGCTCTCTCTGTTGGATCCTTTATGCTGTCAGCCACATAAAGTCATTGTGTTTCATATTGTATTCCAGTAGATTAAGGACACCGTCAAATGGTTTGGCAGACAGTATACTGGAACAAAAGACTGAAAATGGTTCCTCTTTTCTATTCATTTGATTCTCAATACAAATTGATCATTGTTTTGAGTCGAGAAACCATTCTGAATCGAATCAATTTAATCAAGTCATGAGATTGCCAGAGATTCACACTCCTCCCCTCTTGTGCCATTAATCCCACAGACTGTATAAACCTGCTCTTTGATATATTTCAAATTGATCAGCTGTCAACAAATGCCAAAAATGACCACTGTTTTGCTCTGTAGATGCATTTTTGATGAAAAACTGGGGTGCTAACTGAACACATCTCCTCTGACTAAAGTTCTGAGTTTTACTAGTTAAATGCTTTTATTGTGAAGCTGCTGCTGGATGAAATGTTCAGTTTGCATGGACAGTAAATTGACACAGCGCTCTAGAGATGGTAAGCATATTTTCCTGTTTAAAAAGAAAAGGTATACTGGGAATTATCAGTGTTGTCACAAGCCTATTATTCTGTGAGAAGATTTCATAAACATACTAACTCTAATGTAAACTCTACAAAAACGGTCTGAATCAGTGTGTCATTTGTTGACCAGTAGTCTGTTTGTCCCAAACACATTTTCTGTCTTCCCGGACCAGGACAGTACACAGTACAAAGAAACTGTCAGAAATCTGATGGGCTCTCCTGAGCAGCCTTTATAGGCACCACTCATCAAACTATTTAGGATATTAGCCAGTAATGATCAGTGGCTGATCTATTGGAGCACCCTTGGCTTTATTTGGCTCTTTGAGCCATTCTCTGTCAGTTCTCCAAATGAATGTGTGTCTAACGTGTTACAAAAAAAAAAGAATGTTTTTGTTTGACAGATGTGAAGGGTCTATTCTGATTTTATGCTGTTAGGCTTAATAGAGGAACATTGTTAGATTCATGTTTGGTTCAGCTTTGGCAATATTGAGGTTGTTTTATAAAAATACCACATAGTGATGGGATCACACCAGCCCGCCAGCATGTTTATGTTCCACACCATGACTACTCAGTAGTCATTACTACATTATTACTTGTGTAGTCAATTCTTACGGGTCAAACACTCACATTACAAAAGTAGCCATCATTTTGTTTTTAAACTAAACACCTGTAAAGTATCTTGCACGGATTGGACGCTGTCTTTAATAAAATCTGTCAACAGACTGACAGACACCTGGCAAAATACTCAAGCCTGCCTCTGTAGAAGTTCGCGCCCCTAAAGGTGTCTCCAGGACCCCATTTTGCCAATCTCTCTCTCTCTCACACACACACACACACACACACACACACACACACACACACACACACACACACACACACACACACACACACACAGACAGAAGGGGAAAACCAGCCGATGCTGTCACAGCTGCTAAAAATTCCCTGCTGTTCTCACCATCCACCAACACGTATGAATGCACCTTTTTTCAGGACACAGAGTAATTTGCTAATCCCAAGCAGAGCTTATTATTAAAAAATATTCATTAATCCATTATTACATCTATGTCTATCATACATTCAGTCTATATGCAGTAGGTATCAGCACAACCTAACACACACAAGAGCATTTCTTTTTAGAGAGTCGCCTTGTGAGAAAAAGGAAAATGCATAATTGATTAATTGTAAACGGATCAGGTGGCTGATGTGTCATGGCCAGGTCAGATTATTTGGAGTAGCTCTGAAAGTGTGCACCATAACACCACTTACTGCTCCTACTCTAGCTTTGACAACCATGCTTTTGCTTCCTGCTGGTTAAACTCTCTGGATCTAAAACCCTAATCATTCACACGCCTGTAGCCGAGACTGTGACGGTGTTTTCCTCAATCTCTACTGTCCGGACCAGCTGAGCTTTTCTCATTGACCACTACCCAAACAAGCCTTTTGTTCCATATGTCTCATATGAAGTGGCATAGCCATATGACTGGCAAGTGTGCATATGAACCAGGTCACAGCTGAAAATGGGAGAATGATGGTGAGATTAATGTTAAAAAAAGCATTATTTGGTCAAGTCGGGGAGGATGTCCTCGAGCAGCAGGGCCATTGTTTTGATGAGAGCGGGAAGCACTTAATGTGGCAAAAGGCAGCAGGGCAGCACTGTTGACAGAAACACCTGGTTAGCCCTGCCACCTGGACAGGAAGACTTTTACTGTAAATACACACTGTCCACTTCCAAACATCCCACACACATGCTGAGTTCCTGCAAACAGCAGAGTGAGCCAACAGCAACAGAGCCACAGTGTCCTCTTACAACTTTCTCAGGCTGGAGATGGCTCTGCATAAGAAAGACCGCCCCAGAGGCCGTGCAGTCACCCGACAGAACGTGGAGAAAAAAAAAAAAAAAAAGAAACGTCAGGCAGTATATGGCTGAATGTTTACCTCTGTCTGGGTCCAAGCTTATCGCTGTCTGTCGATGTATTGATCGCCGGTCTTAGCGGTGTATTGTGTGGAGGGTAGAAGGGATCAGTCATGTGGTAGCAAAGGCGTGTATGCTTGTGTATGTACCGTCATAACAGGGATGCCTGCACGCCCATCTTTGTGGCCAGCCACGTGTGGAATGCCAGATATGTATGAGTGAGCGTCTGGGCCGGGGGAGATGCAGGCAGTGTGTATGTTGTTATTGTGTCCACTGCGGTGGGATGGACTGACCCACGGGTTTCCAGTGGAGTGATGTCACTCAGATAATAAAGGCCTAGCCCCCGGAAGACTTTTTGCTTACTCTTAACTTGTTGACTCACTGATGCAACTCCATCACCACCCAGCTGAAGAGTCATGGTCATGGTCATGGAACTCGTGGTACAAACGGTTGTTTTTAAGCGGCAAGTACAAGTTATTTTAAGGGATTGGAATGGAGAACCAGAAAGGGTTCCACATTGTATGATCAGTTGTTCCTTTGAGCTTATCAATACTTTATATCAATGTTAGTGTGTTTTTCTGACGTGCGTGCATTGCAAAACAATGCTGTCAACGTCATGGCTGGAAACTTGCAACAAGAAAGACACAACAGTGCCTGTTGTAGAATGCTATGGATTATTTTTTGCACTGCAGTATTATAGCACGGTATTACAGAAATAAAAGAAAGAAAGGTTTGTGTTTATAGGCTTCAGATAGGAACACAATGAAGGTATAGTCCTACATGTGGTCTGGGAAGAGTATCCTGTCTAATAATGAAGGTTAATCAGTAAATGTTATGTTATTCATTCTCAGATTCCCAACATTTATTTATGGAAATCTAATGGTCAGTGTATTATAGGGCTTGTCTATCAAGTTAATTAACATACAGACACACATACTGGAGGATCACGGAGCAGAAGGAGGTTTTGTGTTATGTTAAGAAGAGAGCCTGCTGAGCTTCTGTTGCAGTGTTCATTGGTTATTTCAAAAGCTTCAAACTACACCTGTCATACACACAGTTTCCCCTGAATGTGCCTTATATTATGATATTAAGTACTCAACCATTGCTTCAGTGTGCTGTAGTAGACTCAAGCCATGTTAGCTGCTCAATGTGGTAAGCACTCCTGTTTCATATCTTTTGCCCTGCAGGCCACATCGCGTGACCTGCTACAGTGCTGTAGAGTCAGCAGGTTGGAGGTGTTTATCTGGATCTCTGTGAGAGGTTATATCATTTCTTCTCTTCCTCCTCCAGCTCTTCACTGATGGAACCACCAACAAATTAGTGGGCTGCTATGTGGACGACAGTCCAGAGGATGTGGTCCTCGTCCGAGTATACGGCAACAAGACAGAGCTGATTGTGGACAGAGACAATGAGCTCAAAAGCTTTCAGGTCGTGTCAAAAGCAAATACACTTTTCAGTCAGTTCTTAATAAATCAGTTTGTGCTAAAGAATTGTTTCTTCTGTCTAATTCTTATGTTTTTTGTCTCTGCTCTAGGTGCTACATGCTAATGGCTGTGCTCCTCGCCTCTACTGCACCTTTCAGAATGGCATCTGCTATGAATTCATGCAGGGAGACGCCCTAGGGACGCAGGATGTCAGGGATCCTTCCTTACTCAGGTCAGGACATGGTAGAGTCATTGGACCACCGGGGATTTTTATTGACTTAACTCAGAGATGTTTGAAGCAGCATTGTATTTTGCTCATAATCCTCTCAGGTTTGTTCAGTGTAACTTGCTGCTCAAAAGTTTTGTGTCACTTAAACATTTTCTTTCCATTTGTGCTGATTAAAGTTGATTCTCTGGAGCATCAGTGTTTGTGGGTTCAATTTTAGTCTAAAAATCGTAAAAGAAAATAATAAATTTTTCTATTGAAACTCATCACTGTACTGTTGTTATGCATTTATATGTATGTATAAATGAATAAGCCTGGCTATTCTATATGAAGAAATTACCAAAAAACTCAAGCTCTCATGCAATGCATGAAAGAAAAAAGCAACGTCAAAAACTAAAATTTTAAAAATTCAAGTAAAAATCATTATTTTTTCCTACTAATTGTTATATTGACAGTATATAGAAAACAAGTTTTGCAAGTGACGAGGTTTGAGCAGTAGTGCATACTAGGGGTGGACTGATATATCAGTCAAATATCAGTGTCTGTTGGTAATTGTCTTGTTGGGCCTATTGGCCAATAAGATGACACCGAGTGATGGCAGTGGCCAGTCTTTATCTGATGTCACATCCATTTAATGTTGGCACATTAATGAGCTACCGGCTTGTTGAATCCTATTTAAAGATTATTAGTTAGAAGATTATTAGTTAGAAGTTAGTTATATAGCAGACTATAAAGACTACTTTTTACATAAACTTTTCATATGATCCGTAGTGTCTCTAGCACAAAAATGGGATAAATAAAACAGCAGCAACACAAAAAACCTCTGTATTGGCACCAGCTGTTGTCCAAATAGTTATTTTAAACACCGGTGTCAGTTTCTGTTTCAGCATTTGATGATTGGTGGGCCCCTAACCTACACAGGATACACAACTACTTAACAAGGCAGAAAGCCCTCAATGACACACGGAAAGGCAAATGAAGCAGGCACATCTGAGTCATATGCAAATGATAGCTGGCGGACAATCCATACTGAAACAACAATGGAACAGTGGCCAGTTCCAAAGTCTTTGCTCAAACCAGTCAGTAATTCTACTAAATTATTAGGTAACGCACATGTCCTAGGTGGCTTTTAAACACTATGTGTCTACATCACCTCAGTGGGGTCACATGGTATCTTCAGACGTTATCATTGGGCCCAGGAACTCTGCTATAGACACTTGTGCTCCTATTGTTGGAAGTATGTTTATCCTGTAGCAGGGCATTGGACCACTGGGTGCCGTCGTATCAGAAGATGAATACAGTACAGTTAGTAATGTGCCTCATATTGAAATCTAGTCATGATGTTAACTTTATATTTTTGTGTGTGTTTGTAACTTCATAGACTGATAGCCAGGGAGATGGCTCGTATCCATGCCATCCATGCACACAATGGCTGCATTCCCAAACCTAACCTCTGGATCAAGATGCGGAAGTACTTTTCCCTTGTAGCCACAGAGTTCACCGACCAAGCGTCCAACATCAGGTGAGCTCTACCCGCTCAGTAGTTTTAAGCTGGTTCCCAGACTCATGGCCACGCACCCGTGCAGTGATATTGATGCAAATATCTCTTGAGACTGAGCCTGAAATCATCTGAGAGCACTTAATGAAGTAGTTTTATCAAACGTCTGTGCACCAGGATGCAACAATTGACCCTGTTTAATATTCTAGGTACCAGAGGTATCTGTCACATGATATTACATTGGAGGCTTATTTAAACAAGCGAGACCAGTCAAAAAAAATCTTTACGACCAGCCGTACACTTTAGTGATAGAACATTTCAGTCAGTCTGACCAACACTGATATATTATATGATATAGATAACATTTTTACAACTCATGGTCTCAGATCATCATCCAGTCAGACAAAATAAATGTCTTTTCTTTTTGCCCTGTGTTCAGTTGGAGTCATCACAAAGGAAGTTAGAGATGAAACTTTTCTTCCTAACTTTCCTGCCACTGGGCATGCAATAATATTACAATTTCATGTTATCCTGTCTCACAGAATTGGGATGAAAATTGCGTTAAATCATAGTGGAATCCCTTTTTTCTACAAATAATCAGACAATGAAAATTCATTATAATTAACTGATTGTGAATTCAACTGTGTGTTTATTGTGATTTTTAAAAAAAAAAAAAAAAAAGTTGTTTTTTTTAAATTTCATTTATTCTCTTGTATCACCCATATCCCTGGCTGCCACACAGTCTAATGTGAGACTACCGCTACAGTTGGTTTCTCAGCAGGGTAATCCTGTTAAATCTTTGTTCAGTCTTCCCTGCTCTTTGTTATCTCTTTATATAGTGTTTTGATCCAACCACATGCACAGTATAGTTCGTATATACATATTTTTCAGTTCCTGTTGTCAGACAACTGAACTATTAGGAGATAGTTATTTCGCGTGTGATTTAAAAACTCAGATCAAATCAGCAGTTATTCCCAAACTGGCTGTTGACCCACAAGTTTGTTATTTAGAAAGGTGTTCATATGTGATATGGATATCAGTCAAAACAAAATAATTCATGTATGGCTAATTTAACACTCAAAGATTACTTTGAAAAAATGTTCATCATGGCAGATAAAGATACTGTGAAGTCAGAGAGATTATAACTCTGAGAGCTTGTCCAGACATCTTTTGACTCCTGGGCTCACACACACATCCTTGAAGCTTGAAGATTTTACATTAAGAAATGCATTTAGACTATCAACAGAATTGCATTGTCATCTCTGGGAAAGAAGAAGGAGAGACCAAGAGTTCAGACTGAAGATGGCTTGGTTTGCATCTTGACACTGGACCTGCTGGGATGACAAAGGTTTCATAACCAGGCCAGCTGCTCAGTCCCAGCTGATATCTCTGTTCTGATTGCTGTTAGATTAAGTCCAGCATGTGGCTTATATAACTGTAACAATAATAGCCAACTGGATTAGGGAGTCTGAGGCATGTAGACGGCCAACAGATGTTTGCTTTGCTCGGCGTATCAGGTTACTTTACTCTCTTCCTTGGTTACGCAGACAGCTGGAGTGTCCTGGCCCTGGACAGCAGACACTTGTTGCTCTTAGGTCTCAAGCACATGATATATAGAAGGTCAGATGTTAACCTATAAAGAATGATTTCAGTAGAGATGACAAAGTATACAGGCCAATTCCTCTAGATGAGCAGTGGGATATGTGCGCAATACACAAGGCAGGGAAGGAACATTCAAGACTCAGGCCGCAGGAGAGAGAGCCAGCACACCAGGTAGAAACCTCAGAGGAGAGGGTGTGTGTGTGTGTGTGCCTCCCTCCCTCCCAGCTTGCTCTCTTTCCTGCTATCAGGCTGACGGTGGATTAAGCACCCATAAGCCCATTACGGTTAGCACTGGGGTCTCTGCTCAGCACACCAGTCTGCTTGGCTGAGACGCTAACTCAACGACTTAACCCTTTCCCTAACAGCAAAAAAATACCACTCACGATGATCTGAAGCAGACTGTGTTTGTCATGTGTGGCTGAACACAGGTCGAGTGCACGGTGTTGAAAAAGCCTGCTTCATATGCACAGAGATAGAAAAGGGCACACTTTAGAATAAATACAGCTGCAGGTGATGCATGAGTATGTACACACAGCGATAAAGTAACTCCCAAACATAAGAATCTGATCTGATTTCAGAAGCAGACATAGTGGTGTAGCCATAGGGACCGCAGCACCGTGAGTTTCCACTGAGAGCTTGTTTCTGTGTAACTTTGCTCCCAGGAGCCAGCAGGCGACAGCTCCACAGAGCCGGTGTGCTGTCTGTGCATGTCGCTCTCAGTTGTTTTCACTGCACATGTGGTCCCATTTTGGGATGACAGGAAAAAAAAAAACAGGGAAAAGCTCTTTGTTTTGGCCAACAACAATTTGTACACGTAAGCGTGGTTGTCACTACACTCAGAGCTTTGATATCTCTTTCTCTCTGTGTCTCTGTCCAGAATCCAGCAGGAGGTTCCCAGCAAGGCGGTGTTGGAGCAGGAGATGGTATGGATGAAGGAGCATCTCTCCACACTGGGCTCCCCTGTAGTGCTCTGCCACAATGACCTGCTCTGCAAGAACATCATCCACAACAGCAAAGAGGGTCTGTACCTTTTACTTAAATGGTTCATGGTCAGCTGGTTGTCATCCTCTGCCCGTATGACTAGTCCGACAAACTTCCATTCCATTTTCTCCCCAGTGTTTGGAGGAGTTACTACAGCTGTTTAGATGTGATATACCATTATACATGTTATATTCTCATTGTGTCCTCTTGTTGTCAGGTCACGTTCGCTTCATAGACTATGAATACTCCAGTTACAACTACCAGGCCTTTGACATCGGCAACCACTTCAATGAATTTGCAGGTTTGTTGAACCACAGTGTGATTTTTACTTTGGAGTTAATGTTCATCGTGTGTCATACAGTATAGCTCATTATCCAACCATGTGTCCATGTGCGGTGTCAGGAATGGCCGAGCTGGACTACGGGCTGTATCCCAGTCGGGAGATGCAGATGGACTGGCTCAGAGTGTACCTGCAGGCGTACAAGCTCTTCACCAAGAAAACAGAGGAGGTCAGCCCGCGAGAGCTGGAGACGCTCTATGTACAGGTCAACAAGTTTGCTCTGGTGAGGAGGAATATGTTGGCGCACACACACACACACACACCGGCCACACAATCACACACTCTCACCCACATTGTCTCATATTACTTTAATCTGATATCTAATTTGTTTCTCTTAAGGCTTCTCACTTCTTTTGGGGTTTCTGGGCACTCATCCAGGCCAAATACTCCTCCATCGACTTTGACTTCCTCGGGTAAGTTGCTATGCGAGTGTGTGAAAGGTTCAGAGCAGTGTGTGGTGACCCCCTGGGTACGTATTACATAAGTGACCGCTCGGACCATGCATGTGTGTCAAGAGAGTCTGTCAGCGTGGGTTAAACGGAACATTATGAGACTGAAATCAAAAACCCCAAACCCAGCATGTCTCTCATTTCTTTTGTGAGCATCTGTACCACTTGACACTTCCTGCTCACACACTGTAACATACACGGACACCAGGTTTGGCTCCCATAGTGGTGCACAGAAAGTACATCGAAGGTGGTTTATGGATTGCAGCCTAATCTCTCCTGCCTCACTCAGGAAGGCAGTGCTATAGTGAATATCTCCCTACTTTGCATGTTTGACTATAAAAAAGATATTGTCTGCTAATTAGACTCTTACTGCACGTTACTGCACTGTCCAACATAACTGACAGTCAAGCTAACTGGCCTTAATGAGCGTCACTGTCTGACCGAACAGGAGAATACAGAGGAAAGTGTGAGTGTAGAGTTATTTTATGTATAATAACTGCACCTTCTATCCATATGAGAATATAATAAATGTCATTAAGTAACCAAGAAGTGGAGAACAACCTTTTTTGCTGTAACACTAGTTCCTGTGAACTTGAATCATTATCCGACACACTGTACAGACACAGGTCTTTTGAAATGAAGCAGACTGAGTTTTCGTCATCTTCGGGTTTGGCTGAAAGTTTTGTAATGCGCTATAGTGTGTGTTGGTCAGTAGGCTCATATGCCAGTGCTAATGTTAGCTTTGTCTCAAAGTGATGTTGTGTAAAATATTAACCAAAGCGTCTTTGCTAATTCTTAAGTTATTGAAACCAAAATGGAACTAGCAGACAGCTAACACAAGCTGGACAACTTCTGTTTTATAAAGTGAGATTGGGTTGGGCAAAATCAATATTATATTCTTTTGGTGATATCAGACAATACATCGTTTTAGATTTTAGATATTGTTATATAGTGATATAACATATGCTAAGTGTTGTAATTTCATGGTTTGAAATGCTGAATTACAATTAAGGGATGTAGTCTTTTTCTAATACTTGCTTTTACCCATTTATTAATTATATCCGCATTACTGATGATAATTTATCAAAGCTTTCACTGTGTTTGGACCTAGAAATATTTTTTTTGTGTAATTTGGCACCACCCCCCTAGCGTCTGTGCTAACTAACAATGTTATGTCTTAAAAACATCATGTCTTGAAGTAACTTGAATGCTCAGGCCTTTTTACCCTCTAGGAGTCAAAGTTTGCACAAGAGCTGCACACAGCTGAGAACAGTAGTGCCAAGCTAATATGACCTGAACCAGAGGCGACAACACCTGTCTATAACATGGAATCAGCTAAACCTCTGTTGACATGAGCTTACTTTGCTTGTGATCAGAAATGAGCTAGTGCAGCAACATAAGAATTTTTACTTAGCATGCCATCTTCAGTCTGTAGAGATTACGGTGCCCAGTTCTGGTTCTCGTGCCTTTTGAAGCGATGGGCCTAAAAACCTGTATTGAGCTCAACTGGTAAAGCAATATCATAGTCAACATCAGTATGGAGGTATTTGGTCAAATTTGTCACCTGGTCCTGTCATTTATGAAGTGCCAATATTGATCATCCCCTTAAAATGCCATGTTCTGCTGAGAATCCTTGGATCCTGATATCTACGCAGATGCCAAACACTGTTGTGGATCGAGTACATCCCCTCATGGCAAACTACAGTCCCCAACTCCAGTGTCCCCCCAGCAGAACACATCCTGCATTACAGTTTACTATAAGTCCCCTTACACAGAAAGTAAGTTCATCCTTCTGTGCCATCACCAACTTTGTACTCTTCTGTCTTGCAGGTATGCTGTGCTGCGTTTTAACCAGTACTTCAAGACCAAACCTGCACTGATGGCCCTGCAGATCCCAGAATGAGAGGAGAAAGGAAGACAGAATGCAGAGAGAAGACTGTAGGAAGTGGGGGCCAGGTTTAATGCTGGGACTTCCTGTAGGGTGGGAGCTCTTCTCTGTCAGTCAGCTGTCCATGGACCAGTGCTTGGTCAACATGACATCCTTTTCTGCAACAAGCGCAATTACCCTTTCATTCCTCCAACCTAGCTCCACGCCTGTCACAACTCTAGCTCAAGAATTCTAAAACTTCCACGAGTTCTGTGTGTATGGATGCAAAAGTGTGCTTGCGTACGTTCCTAATTTATCTTGAAACCCAACATCTTGCTTTTCCGCCTAGGGCAGCAGAACAAGGCGTAGATAGCACAGCAGTCACAGAGTTTAAAGTAGATAATAGTGAGTTAAATCCTGCTTTGTTGTTACTGGAACCAAAATGTTCCACAACGCTGGTGATTGAAGGTCAAAAGAGGAATAAGACTGCTGAGGAGGGTTTGTCAGATAGTTTGTCCAGTTCTCTGCGCTGTATCAATGCCTCAATGCCATAGCCTCAATGTAGTTAGGAACTGACTACAGAGGCATTTCACCTGGAATCCGTCAGATTTTGCATGTGGTGTGCGTGGTGAGACCATTCCTCCTTTCAACACTTTAATCCGTGCGATCTTCCTCTTTTGTCCCCATCTTTGGTGCTAAATGCTCGTAGATGCGGTATTTCTGCTCTGCACTTCCCAGAGATCGCCTGTGCAGCAGACACTGGGCGGTACTGTGTCTGCTCTCTTTCCTCTGATCTTTTTTTTTTTTTTTTCGTTGCAGTTTGAGCTTCTGTCAGTTCCTCTTTTAGTTATTCCAAGAAAACTGCTGCTGCTGCTAGAGAGTAAAATAGACTTTTCTGTGTGCTAGTGGACTTTTCCCCTGGAAGGACCTACCAGACACTGAGTGTGTGGAAGAGCAAATGGAAAAGCTTTTCATAGAGTGGCTGTAGGTTTAATCACTATTGTGTTATAGCAATCAGTGATAGAGAGTAGCTAAATGTGCATTAATTTATTTATGTGAAGAAATGTGTGGATTATATTAACATCTCAGGTGAAATGTGTTGCTTTGTGTGGAATTGGGCAGTGATGCTAACAGAGGAGGGGAGAATAGAGGGGACCTATGTTAATGTCACTTTAAACTCTGTGTGCATTTCTGTCCTCAGACCTTTTCCACCTTTTTGACTTTTATGGTTGCAGCGAATCGCTCCATTAGACTTTCCATTTAAACTCTCCAGACCTCTCGGAAAATCACAACCCAGGTCACCCCTCCCCCCTCCTTTAATGCCCTCCTGTGTCTGCTCCCCCCTCACATTACCAACTTTGATCTCCTTCCACCCCAGTTTTGTTCCAAACCGAGGCGGGTAGCACCTGTTCCACGAGCCATCCTGACATCAGAGACTGCTCTCAGCCCCACACTGTAATCCATCCCCATTCACATCCTAGATTTGGAGCCAAAATTCAGTTACATCAGCAGACATTGCATAAGTTATGTGTGGGGGTCAAATCAAGTGTAGCTGTGAAAAGAGGCAGGAATGGGTTATCTGGGGCTGTGTTGCTGTCCTGAGACCAGCTAGCACTTCAATGGAAAAAGACGGCATATGACACAGTCAGTTCTAGAAGGGAAACCGTACAGGCACACACATCTCTGAAAGTTAACTTGCTCTTAATGGGGGATTCCAGCAATTTTACACATCAAGGTCCGTTTACAGGTGTTGAAAAGTACTGCTGCTTATTTGGAAAAAGTTGAAGCCCTACATGACTCCAGAGGGAGCTACGGGATGATATATGGCCTCAGGTGACATTGGGGATGAAGATCCCATCTACTTTGTAAAATGAATCTGGAGGTGTGAAGTGTGGTGCTATGGTGCTCCTCATCTCTGGATTAGTCCCTTCTAGCATAACACACCTGAACTTCCAAGAAACTATTTTGGTTGAGCTGCATTGTGGGTCAGTAGTTTGGTACCTACGTATGTTTTTTTGTTTTTTTTTTGTCCTTGTCCCCAGAAATATGGTATTGCATTCCCATTAATGGGGGACTTCTGAGAAACATATTTTAAAAATCACTTTCAACATTGAAACAGTGGAGACTGAGAGGTGTTGTCCCAAGTATGCACTACACTTACCACAATGCAACTCAACGGCCTTTCGTAGTGTAAGAACCGTCTTCACAAGCTTAGATCCAGACAGACATCAGCAGCTTTCTTACTTTGACTCATTGGCCTTAAATTAAACTCAGCACACATATTAGTAAGGTCTTAAATACTTCTGTATTTGGCTTGTAGAACCCTGCAGATACTTTAACACCTTGCCGGCGCTCATAGTGAACAGGATACACTCCTCTGCATTCATGAATGAACTGAGCTTCAGATGATCTATTCTGAAGCTGTTTATTTATAGTTGGCTCCAGAGATGTCACTATACCACTATACTTGTCCCCCTACCAGTCTTGAGGATAATTAGCCCTTCATAGTCCCAGCAGGGGGAGACACTGAGCTCTGACCTTTGTCCTCCACTGCAGGTCTCATGTAACTGACAGGCTTAATAATTTACCAAGTGGGCAGCACATTGGACAGAGACTGACTGATATTAATGGTTTCCAGTGAAGGCAGTTAACCCGAGGAATGACACAAGTGCTCTCAGAAGGATCACATTTATATTCTAAATGTTCTAAATGAGGTTCTTAGAGGTGATGACCAGAGCCTTCTGAATGTTTGTTTTAACTCAGGGGCTGTGTGAGGCTAGTTGAGTTTAAAAGCAACTTAATGGAAAAGCACTCATGTGATGGCACATAATTGAGTGTAAAAGCTCAACGATGACATGGTCTTGAAAAAGCTTGAATCTGCCATGTCAGTAGTGCATTTTAATTAATGAATAATCAAGACGCCCTTACTTTAGACAACTAATGGCGGAATAATCTTCTTAGTAGATTTGCAGACAAAGACCAAATTAGTGAGCTTGCTGCTTGAACGCACAATCCTAATGCCCTGGTAGGAATTCAGCCTGGATAAAAAGGGCATTTGCACTCCGTGAGCACTGAATTAATGTCTCCATTCACTCAATAGAGGACACTGAGCCTAAGTTGACCTCATCTGCAGTAGTGACACAGTTAGTTTCTAACACTCCAGCACCGATGTTGAAGTCTAGAGGTAAATGTAGGCTTGAACTGACAGCACTAAAATCTTTGCACCCTCTCAGGAGTGTGCTCATGTTTTATCAGTTTGGTCCATTGATCACCTTACCCACCTGTTGTATGGCATCAGAAATCACCAAAATCATCTCGGCGTCACTCCAGTCCAGCGTCTGTGATGAAGGCTTCATCATGCTTTGCGCGCAGCATTTCACCACCACTGAAGTAAAGTCAGCCCTGCTGTGTCTCAGGGAAAAACATCCTCCTATAAATACAATTCTGACACTCAACCGTACAGTTTGTTAGAGGTACAATCCACGATCATATGTGAAACCCACCATCAAAAATCAACCCCTAAGCTTGGAACCCATCATACCTCTAAATGTGACAGACAGTCTATACTGGGAGTGTTTGGTGTCAACACTGCTAGCGCAAAAGCTTTAGACTGCAACGGGCCAAGGTTAGCTTATTATGCTAACTTCAGTGGATATCTCTTCAATGTCATGACATCAGAACTGTTACTTATTAACATTGTGTTGATCATTTGAATTGCACTTATTGCATTGCACCAGTGTTTTCAACTCCTTTAAAAGTTTAGAGTCTGTTGCGTCACCTCGCATCATTGACCCACTGTACTGACACACACTGGAGCACACATCTACATTACTGCAGCAAGGTGAGAAGGTAAACCGTAGGGATCGGCAAGGACACAATGCTCAGCAGCTCTCAAAGTTGCTCTTTAAATGCGCAAACTAGCATTGGACTTAATCTATGCTACGGATAGGGGCGAGCGATTTAATCTCAAAGTTCATTCACCAGCTTTTTCGGGAGCTTCCAACTGCATCATGTGGTCTTCAGCAGATGGGGTTAGCTCAGTTGGATGTGTTAACATGTCTTGTCTGGGAAAAATTGAGAAAAGTGGTCAGATCACTTTGTCAACGCATGTCTCGTTATAAACGTCTCAGTTTTAACTTATTTAGTTCACCAAAAAGTTAGCTCAAATTAGCCAAAGGTTTTTCACTGTTGACTGAACAGACAATTGACTAAAAACAGCTAGCAGTATAATTTCCATATGTTGAATAAAATTAAATGACATTACCAGACACACAGATGGTACTGTTGGTCATTTTCTCATTACATTACACACTGGGTAAGGTGAAAATAAGCCGAACAAGTTGTTGTGGACATTCAATAAAGATACTCAACATGTACCCGGTTTGAACCAACTCATACATTTGATGTGTTTTTGTGGCCACGCCTAGTGTCCCAGACAGGCCGTCTGAATTTTCTGTTTGATGCTGGTTGTCAAATATTTCAATGTCTTTCATTTCAAACAGGGTTTATTTATTGAGTGAATTTAACATTATAGTTCACACCTTTTCCTTCGTTGTTCTCTAATCATACCAAAATGGTTAGCTTCAGAGGGTTTGCATTGCAGTTCATTTGAGAGTAACTATTTTTGTGTGTGAATGTACTAACTTAATTTTAAGAAACACTGTACAGATAACTGTTTTGTTTTCCCTTTGTACGCTGATATTTACTTTTTTGTAAATGCTATGAGCGCTGTGTAAGAGAAGCCAGCGATTGGCTTGCAGATGTGACTTTGTAAAATGTACTCATCCACTGCTAAAGGAGATGCTGTGTCGGCCAGCAGAGATGGAGGATGTAAATACTGTAAGAAATACTGTGAAAAAGCTTACTGTATAGCAATCCTTCACACCTCTGTAGGAGCGGCAAGAAGAATTATTTAACAGTCATCAGTAAATATTTCCATTAAAATGTATAAAATATAAAAAAAAAAAATCTGTGCGCTTTTGATTTGTCTGCTCCCAAAAACTTTGAAAGTCCCTGAAAGTACATGACAGCGGACCAGGTGCCTCGGCCCCGACAGCAGGAAGGAAGGAAGGTGCTGCAGTAGTGCTGTGGGACATCCTGCCAACACACACACACACACAAACACACTGAAGTGGACCATGGAGATAACACTTAACATCCTAAGGAAGGAGCTTTTTATGTCTCTTCTCCAGTCGACACTGAGTAAGCTGGCATTTAATTTCAAGCAACCAATAATTTTAAAGAGGGAGACGTGTGTTTCCATCCAGGGGGAGCTGTGACATAAAGCACCGGATTCCCTGCATTCAAGTAGGCAAAGGACAAAAAACCCCAGGAACTGACCAGTACAGGGAAGGTGTGCCAATCAGAATGTGATGCCATTTGTGGGTTCTGCAATTATGTCAAGATGATGTCAATGAAATTAGATGAACCCACACTCGCATTAACCCTGTTAGTTAAACTCACTGTATTGTTGCCCTGTGCAGGGCGGTTACGTTTCTGGGGTACGCACTTTCGGTGTGTTAAATGGACTAAATTATTTCTGAAATGGTGCCAAAACTCTCGTCGTGGATGAAGATTTTTTTTTTTTCTCCTTCTAAAAGCCTGTTTACACAACAAGTGTACGTGTGGGATAAACTAAACTAAATGTAGACTACAGAAATTTTGGATTTTTACAACAGCTGTGACTCGAGAGATGAGTCGCCGGTAGCAGTAGTGCTCCCTGAACCTGTCCAAGGCCGACAGGTGAATTTGTCACAGGTCTGACTCATCACACAGACGACAGCTGTCATATACAGTAGGTGTGTCACTTCCAGTGAGACACCACGCACAATACCAGGCACCTGGAACTGGACCATCTGAATGCAGTGCAGCTCCAGTTAGTGTTGTTGGCTACAGTTGTGCTTGACAAGTTAAAAAATAAGAATTTAAAGTCCCTTGTGATGAGTGAAGGGAAATGATTACATTTTCCAGTGCAATTAATTAGTGTAAATGGCGTGCTAATTTGCTATAGGTATTTGTTCTTGTTTCTTTTTTTTTTTTAACCAGCACAGATAAGACTAAAATCTATATAAGGGGAAACTACAACATGGAAGAATGTGCTGACACAACAGGTAAATAGAGGGATGCGCTGAAAAGAGCTGAAGAGGTGTGTAACCCTGGGAACTACCTCTGGGAGAACTGAGTCATGCAGCAGTAATTAGATTGAACCGAACCAGGGCCTATGGGGAGAGATAAACACACACACCTGCTGAATTAAAAAAAAAAAGGACAAACCCAATTAACACAACCAATTTATTGTCTTTCAAGAAAAAAAAAAAGAACAACAACACAAAACTCTGAAAACATAGAGAAACGTACACCTTTAAATTACACAGGCTCTTATAAACAAAATAAAGTCTCTTTCTATATTTACATCAGCAGGGGTAACGACAGGTGACTCCTCAGCGTGTCTCCGCTAAAATAAGATAAACATTTTCCTCTGATATCCATCTCTGTGCACGAAAAGCCAGCATGTTGTCTCTACACAGCCCTGACCATGATTGTATATAAGCCCCCGCCCCCCACCCCGAGGTCTGAAATGAGTCTTTTCCCGCTTATTTTGATTTGTCAACCTTGCAGTTAGCTACAGGTGGATTGACCCCAGTGTTATGAGCTACACTTTGTATTGTGGTCAACATAGTCATTGAGTGTTGAGGACAAAGACACCAAAGACATCCACGCGCTGCTCAGAAGCATTAGCCGTAGATTCCTACAGGCCAACAGCGACGCGCTATTAGCTTGACATAGCGAGCAGGATGTAACGGGTTTATTTCTGGTGCGGGGTTATCCGCTAGGCTGATAATAACTTAGCATTTTTGCAAAACTGGTTCTCTCCTCTTGAAGTCAGTGGGTTTTGCATTGAAAACCTGTTTGACACAGAGCTTATTTTTCTTTAATAATCCATAATCCAACTCAAACGTCCCATAGGCTTCGTGTCAATGGAACCAGGGTGTTGCCAACTTAGCATACAAAAATATGTCAGTCCTGCAGCACTATATTAACACTTTTTTGTCTTAGATTTGTACAAACTGTACTCACTACATGAGACTACAAATTCAGCTACTAAAGCTAGCCATTAAAAAAATACTTATTTAATTAGCATTATTTAACTTACTCAAAATCAATTTTGGGACGTACAGCCACTGAAGGTGTTGAATGCTAAGCAGTAACATAACTAGCATGGAGCTTAGCTTACCACATTGTATTTTTAGAACTCACTTTTTTTTCCTACAAAGAAAAACTAAATAAAATGACATGTTAATAAAAGTTAAGAAGTCAGGTATGTTCTCATCAACACCATTCACTGCTTGATGGCAGATCAGCGTGTGTCCACACAGCTAACAGCACAGGTACGTTACTTTTACAAGCTATGCCTACAAAGCATACCATACCATTCAGCTAATATCGCTGAGCAAGCTGGTTGCTAGCATTGAACGCCACAGCTGGTGACAAACTGCGGACTCATGGAGGATTTTGGTGTCAGGGTCCTCATCAAGTCGACCAGAGGTTCAGTCACGACCCGGTCACTCAGGACGTTTGTGTATTTCCCATCACTGTGAGAAGTTCGCAAACATTAATCGAACTTTTCTCCATTTCCGTCACCACCGTCAGAGAATGGGTTTACGAGTAGATCCTACCAACAAATGGCAGCTTTTGCTCCCATGTGAGATGTGATTTGGGAATTGATTCGCCTCTCTGTGGAACAGGAAAAATAAAATTCTAATATAAGGACAGTTGATGTTTCACCGCAACAATGTAACATCGTTTCATTTTCAGTCTTCAAAATCTGAAACTAATTTGAGTGCAGCTTCAGGAGATTCAAGAGAAAAAACCTCAGAATGTCAACAAGAAAATGACAGCTCCCGAAAACACGAAACAGTCATTTTGTGGTCAACAGCAAAGGTTAGATACCTGTGAAAATATTCAGATGGATGAAGCAGCAAAAAAAACACAACAAAACAAAAAACAAAAAAATAAAAACCGCAGACATTGGGGTACACAGATAGGAGGTCCTCAACACGACAATCTATTAACACTCAAAGAAGCAAACACAGAGGTATAAAAGAAAAGGCAAGGCTGAGGTCAACCCACCAAGCTACTGAGAGGGATCTGATAGACACACAGCTACAGCATTTACAGCACAGCTCAACTGAACAGTGAGACGTGAGGAGGGCGAGAAGGAGGAGGGTTCCATTGTTAATGTACTGTACGCTATTCGAGAGGCAGCTTCTTACAAATAATTGAATTGATGGTGCGGTTTAAAACCGTCAGGCGCAACAAGCAAATCCCTGAACTAAAACACTGACTCCATGGCTGTGACGGACTGAAATCCTTCAAGATTTCTTTTCCCTAATATGAAAAATATGAAAAAAGTATTTACTAAGTTAGAATGGCACAGACCCTGTCCTAAATTTCCAAAGGAAAAAAAAAAAAAAAACATCACCTCATGGCAATGACAATGAAGAGGGGAAACAATATAATGTATTATGATTGAAGGTCTACCAGCTGTTGGAGAAAGTGACACTGATGATGGTCTGCCGGAGAAGCTAACATCACTATGAGGAGCTAACATCAACATTAGCCTGTTGGAAAAGCCATGAACGATGTTGGCCAGTTTGAGACATGTTGCACACGTTGCATGCCAGCATTGACACTAGCCTTTTGGAGGAGCTAACATCTATATGAGAAGCTAACATCGACATTAGCCTATTAGGCCTGCTGAAAAAAACAGCATAGACCAGCACCAAAACACAACACATGCTGGTCTTACTGGTGACCATGCACTAGCAAGACTAGCACATGTTGTGTCTTGGCGCTGGTCTACGCTGGATTTTTCAGCAGGGGAAAAGCTAACTTTGATGTTCTCCTGGAGAGGCCAATGTTAAAATTATCCTGTTGGAGGAACGAGCATCGCTATTAGCCAGTTGGAGAAGCTAATGTTGATATTAGCCTGTGGGAGGAGATGTCATCAATGCTAGCCTGTTGGTGTAGCTAACATTGATGTTAGCCTGTTGGAGAAGCTACCATCAATGTAGCCCATTGGAGAAGCTAACATTGATATTAGCCTGCTGGAGAAACCAGCATAGACCTGCACCAAAACACAACATATGCTGGTCTCGCTGTTTTTTTTTCCAGCAGGAAAGCTAACACTGAAGTTTGTCTGTTGGAGAAGATAACATGGGGGTTAGCCTGTTGGTGACACTAACGCTTAAAGTATGTGAGCCTAGTAGCTTTAAATTTCTACTGACATGATTAATGCCTCTGCCTCGTCAAAGCTAACACTGAAGGCCTGTCTTCTCCTGTCTATTACAGCTAGCTAGCTATCAGTGACAAGCTACGTGAAACAGCCGCTTCCTTGGATTCTGGCAGTCTCATGAACACTAACACACAGGCAGTACAGGACAGGTGTCACTTGGATCGAGTTTACAGTTCTAATTAGGATTTCTTAAGTGACATACGAGGTCTGGGACAGGACAGGACACAGCCATGAGTTTAGGATTTGGCTCTGACTTTTCCCATCTTTTATTAGGACATTTAGGCCATTCTTCTGTAATAAGGTACCTGGTCTCTAAATAATTTGTCCAGCAGCACTGGGAATAAGTAAACTGCCTATTTTTAGCAGGTTTTACCAGCACTCACAAGACCTACATTTTTATTTTTTTTTTTTACTTCTGCCTACAAACGGTAATAGTGGGCTGTTACGAAGGAGGGCGTGTCTACTGAAAGACAAAAATCTGAATACTTTAGCCTCTGCTTCTCTGCTCCAGTGTTTCTTCTTCATGGAAATGCAATAATAAATTGCTGGAATACACCTTTATCGTGTCAATTTTATTTACCTCAATTCTTTTGTTCCCATCAAGACCAAATATACCGATGATGGAGCTTTTTATGACTTGCCAAATTTGAACTTTTCTTGACACAATGAGCCATGAGGACCGTGGGAGCACTCCTCTTCATTTAGTAATGCTCAGCCTCCACCAGCAGGGGGCAGTACTGACATACTGATAACACACAGCTCTGCCTCGGGCCTGTTGCTCCCACCACAGAGAAGTTACTCAGCTGTCTGACAGGTGAAAACAGGGGGCTCTGTTGAAGTTGCACGTTTTGTTTTTTTTTCTGTTTTGTTTTTTTTACACATTCCTCCAATGAATGTGATCCCTGCTGGGGCGGTTTGTACACCGGCAGTCCATGTGGGAGGAAACAAGAAGCAGAAGGGATTAAGTGATAAAAACTTCTGTATTATAACTTCACTATACCTTCTTTATTCGCAAACAAAGCGGCCGATGACATGTCTATGAAGGGAAATGAGTAAGATAGGAGCTTGCCTTAATGTGTGTGTGTGTGTGTGTGTGTGCAGGTTTTCACTGAAATGTACAAGGTAGTGAGTGTGACGTATCACATCTCCTCACTGTCGCCTAACAGAGGCGCTTTTTTCTCTTTCAGCGACAACCCGACCCCCTTTCCATCTCCCCTCTTCATCCTTTATCCTTCTTTTTCTGACTGTCAGTCAACAAAGAGCACACGTCCTCCTCAGCTACCCTCCCCTCTCATCCCTCAACCCCCCCGCCCCCCTTCAGTCTGTCAGGAGCACCAGTTCCCCCTCACTCCTCTCTCCCCCGTCGCTTTCCTCTCCTTCGCTGTATGGAGGTCGCTCCCGCTCTCTCTCCCTCTCTCGCTCCCTCTCCCTCTCTCTGGGCAGTGTAGTGGGCGTGGCCTGGCCCTCCGGTCGACGCGAGGCGGGCGGGACCTGTGGCAGGTAGTGCTCCAGTAACGCGGGGTGAAAGGGCATGGAGGCCACCGAGACGGAGCCGGTGCCCCCGGGCGGGTACGGGCCTTCACTGTGGGAGTAGTGCATCTGCTGTGGCTCCGTCTGACTGGAAAAACAGGAAGTGACACGCGTGAAGGTGAATCATTAGCACAAAGAGGTACAAAATGTATTGAGTTCGTCAAGACAAGTCAGTGGTGTAAGCATGCTGGCATCAAAACTTGTGGGGGAAAATACAATTCCCATGGTGCATCTAGGCAAGACGCACTGAATCATTCATGGTCATTTCCTGTCAGAGTCAAGGTCGGCAAGTGTACACACACGTGACTGCTGAGTTAGAAGTGACGTGTTGCCAGTCAGATGGGCGGGACACTGTGCGAGAGGACACTGCATCGGAGCCAAAGTAGCACATTTTTTAAAATTAGTGTATTTATCATCAATCTGGCAGAAGAATATGATATTCAGAAAAAAATGCTTAATGTTGGCCCGATGATCAGCCACGGTCGATTGATCAGTCCACCCATGTTTTTACAAGCACTTTGAGTAATGTTCCGTCGTTCTTTTTCTGCTTGGAGGACGGAAACATTTCAGTTGTGACAGGTGGAGGCTGCTGCAGATCGCAGCAATGAGAAATCAACACATGCACCGTCTGCTGCCTCCATCAGCCTCAGAAATTAAATCAAAATGACTGATTTCTTTTACTGTTAGATGTTTCTATTGAAAAAAAAACAAAAAACAAAACACATTTTTCAACGCGCACGCTTCCGAAAATATTGAGAAAGAGGAAAAATGTGTTACGTGCAACTGTGACACAAGCACTCAAACCGAAAAAACACCAGAACCCGCACCACTGTTAACACTTCCCTCCAACTCCTCCAGCTTAACTAGCTGGAGGAGTTGGGAGGGAACAATGGCGAGGGAGATGCTATTCAACATCGAGGACAAGCTGAAAAACAGCCTGGCTCAATACTCCACTTTTGTTTGTGTCTTCATGAATAAGAGAGCTTTGGGAGCCACAGACATTTATTTCCCGTGTGTGCGGAGGTGCGGAGCGAACTCTTGTGAATGGAGCGAATTGTCAGTGCCGCCTGCCAAGGACAAACACCTGCGCAAAAGTTGTGTGCAGCATGCTCGGCGTGCCGCTACCTGTGCGTGTAGGTCGCCCTCTGCTCCTGCCGGCGGCTCTTCATCATGGCCTTGTACTCGCCCACCCTCAGCCTCCTCCCCTCCACAATGCAGGTCCGCTTGGGCCGGGGTTTGTACTTGTAGTCCGGGTAGCGCTCCAGATGCTGCCTGCTCAGCCTCGCCTGCTCCTCATAGTACGGCTGCTTCTCCTGGTTGGACATGCCCTTCCATCTGGAGCCTAAACACAGGGACAAGACGGCACACGGAGGATGAGGGGAAGAGTCAACGCACAACGGAGACGACTCAGGCTGGAAGAAGAGAGCACGGCATATCAGCTGTAGACTTAGGCATTCATAGATATTGTAAGTCATTATCTCATTTCATTATTTTTCCCTTTTTTTGTTAAAGGGCTGCCTTGGTGGCTGTGCAAAAGTCTGCGATTTCAAGCAGATCCATGAATCCCTTTTGCCTGTTGGCTTTAATGAGGTTGTGAATTAGCAGTTGTTGCGGTTGCTCACAGATGAGGTAACGTTTCATACTCGCGTTCACCACGTGACTTTACTGGCGACAGCTTGAGTATGTAAACGTCAAGGCAAAGTTCACACGAGTCAAGAACACTGTGGGAGCATTAAGAACTTCTGGCTGAAGTCAGACTTTAGGCCGGTTCGTAAGTGAGTGATGACGGTTCAAGTGCAGACACAGACTGAGCCTCAGCACAGCTCCCTGCTGACATTTGACACTTTGGCTTTTTATTAAACTTTTGTGACAGGGCTACTGACGGCAAGTAGCGAAGAGTCGTTCAGTCAGGACACTTTATAATCAGCTACACAACAACATTTCGCACCAGACCATGTGAGGCAGTGAGTTAACCTGAGCACAACTATTCTTCATTCATCTTTCAATTTGTAAAAGGAACATTGTGTGATTTCTTCTTTCAAAAGGGACACAGTCTCACTTCAATTTAATAGAATTTCCCACTTTGACCGCCACAATTTAACCACTTTCACTTTACCTTGGTGCGCTCATCAGTTACAAGTTTTTATTATCATGGTGGCACACGAGAATGCAGATTCTTTTTTTTCTTTTTTTCTTTTTTTTTTTTAAAGTATTTCTAGAAGACCAGAGACACTTTGATGGATCAAGTTCTTCTCTCTGGGTGAAGGTGTGGTTCACACGTCTGCAGTCAGAAGGTGTGAGATTAGCTGCTGCAGTAATTGGTGTGAAAGCTGTCAGGAAAACAGGGATCTCAGAGTTTGAAACAAATATTCTGTTGATTGAGATGATGTATTAATGTCCCAATTAGTTACTCATTTGCGTGTGTGTGTGTGTGTTGCGTGTGTGTCTGCGTGCGAGCATGCACGTGTGTGTCCGTGTTAAGGGTGGTTGCTCACAACAACAAGCTCTCCACAATAGACAGGAATGTAAATGTTTGGTCCAAGGAAAGGGATTCAAGCCAGTGCCTGTGTCTGCTTTGTGTATGTGTTGTGTGTGTGTGTGTGCGCGTTTGTGTCTGTCCGGTGGGAGAAGCAGGTGGCTGTTCGTGCCCTCACATGTGCCAGGCAGCGGTCTCAGAATAGAGGCACAGAGTGAAACCCACCCCTGCCCAGTGCGAGGCTCACCCAGGATCTTGCTGATGGAGGAGTTGTGCATGTCGGGGAAGGCCTGCAGGATCCTCCTGCGCTCGTCCTTGGCCCACACCATGAAGGCATTCATGGGTCTCTTGATGTGGCCTGAGGAGGGAGGGGGCCGGGCCTCGGCGTAGCTGCCTGGGACCGCGCTGGGCAGGGCACCTACAGGAAAGAGGGCTGCAGTTAGGGAACCGCACCAAACTGCTGGGTCTGGAACATGTTACTCATTCTTCCTTAAATATCTCTTGTAACCTTTTTTTTTTCCTGTTACAGCCCTAAAGTGGAGAACCCCTTTAAACTGTTCCTCTGCCAGGCCATTAACCTTTTCCCCACTGAAGGAAGTTTCACTTCACCCACAAACATCCGATTTCACACTGAGTTATGATTCACTTTCCCCACCCACGGTCTCCGTCCTGAGGTCTGCACCAGAAACTTTTGTTCCATTTCTCATTAGAGCTTCAAGGAGACAATGATGTGTGATTGATGCAGCTGAACCTGGGGGCGGTGGAGGTTATTTTTAGCTATCTAAATGTCAATCTGATATACTGAGGGACAACAATACTCTGTAGGTGATTTGAAAGTGCCCAGATGTATAACTGATACTCATATTGACATAATTATAGAGAATTAGTAGATTCTGACTGAGCATTTCTATGATAACTGGCACAGCTTTAGGCCAGCTTTGTGTCTTGTGGCTCTGCCCAGCCAATCAAATCTACGTGTTGGCTTAAGTGTTGTGATTCGTGTCACACAGCTACACAAACTGGCGTCCAAAGAGACACAAACAGTCTGAGAGGATCAACGGCAACAACTGAGCTTTAAATCAAGAATGGACCCTCAGACGTTGATTCTACCCACAGGCAGCTCAAAATCAGTATGACTCATTTCTGATACCGAAGCAATTACTCAAAGTGGTATTGTGATGTGCACTACTCGTGTTTGAAGCAAATACCCACTCAAATCAGGACGGAGGGCATAAGAATAAAAATCTTAACGGCAGTTGGAAATGACGTAGAACTCTGCTTGAGGAAATTTTTCTGAAGCTCGCCATTAAAATGTAAGTTTAATCCGTAGTAATCCATACCTAGTGTACTGCCATGAATATACACTTGTCATGTATGGGTCAATAATAATGAATAACCATGTTTATATCAAAGAAGACAGGGCCATCATTATTTAAATCAGGCTCCTCCAGGGACGCCTACCCTCCGAGTCGCTGCTGAGGTGGTCCTCGGTGGACGGCAGGCCGTGTCTGCCCTCGCCCTGCTCGGGGTGAGAAATTCTCTCGCTGTGGGGAGACTCTTTATACTCCTGCAGACATAAAGGAGATAAAGACAGATGAAGTCACGCAAACATTCACGCCGGAGCACAAAGCGACGATTTGAATTTCCACTGCAGTTAAAAGATGACCCGATGTTCAAAGCGGTTGGGGGGGGGGCGTGTTCGAGGCACGCATGTGCTACACCGAGAGCTATTTAAGGTAAAGAAACTGCACGCTCGCCATATCAGCTGCTGTTCAAATGCAGAGCTGTAAATGCAAAGAAAGGAAATGACAACGCCACAGCGGAGGAAGAATGGTGTTTATTGTTCGAGGGAGGAAAGGTGAAGGAGAGAAGCCAGAGTCGGGAATGCAGCAACTGTGAATTTGCAAAACTCGTCACCCCATCCATCCTCACGCTGTAAAACATTATTTAGCCGTGCGCAGCGCAGTGGAAGACCAAAATAGGTCAGTCATCCGTGTTGGTGTTAAAGCAGCGGTGGCGGTGGCGAGATGGAGCAGGATAATGGAGGAGAGGAGGAGGAGAGCCACGGTACAGTATTACTGTGGACAAAGAGAGAGGGCAGGTGGCTCACTCAATGCCACACTGAGGCCTTTGTGGTATTGTGAGGCTGCAGCAGCTGTTGCTCCAGGACGAGACCGAAAGCTCCAGCCACCTCAGAGAATCAAAAACTGAGACCAGAATAGAAGACAATTTTTACAAGAACCAAAACAAAAAATAACACGGTGTTCACTGCCGGGTCCGAGGAGAACTCCGCGATGTTGAGCGCCTCAGAACAAATTTCATTTACACCGATCCAAAGATGAGATGTGTGAATACAAAGGTCATAATATGCTTCACGTGTGTGCAAGTGAAACACCATCTTTGTACTCTCACTGTAGAATCAGAGCAGTTGAAACCTCACCTGTCGGTCACTAATGACGGAAACAACAGAGACGACGCTGCTTCATCCTGTCCATGCTGTGTTTACTTAACAGCATTTTCCAGAAGGCACCAGCTAAAATACAGAGCTGCTGAAAAATGTGCTCCTGTGTGTGGATACACTACAGCTGGGCTATTCTTCGGCAGGTTCAACCCTCTGGCTCCTCAAGCTCCTCAAGCTCTGGCTCCTGTAACCCTAAACCTGACTCCGACCCCTGACTGGACCCCGAGATCTTAGTCAGAGAAAGAGACCGACTCATGTCCAGTTAGTAACGGAGTGTATAATTAACTGAAGCTGTTTTTGTTATGTCATGCCTAAAGACAAAAAAAAAACTCGACTTCTCTGAGAAGCTTTCACGGGAATGAACGTCTCCGCCTCCGACGCTGCACCCAGATTCTAAATGTAACGGACATCAGCTCACCATCTTTCTGCCGCCATCTCTCTCCCTCTCCCTCTCCCTGTCTCTGTCCCTCTCTCGCCCTCCGGTGTTGTGGCTCCTCAGGAGCAGCTGAGCATCATGGATGGCCTGGGTGACCACATCGCCGTCTCCGAGGAAACCTGAGGACAAAATCACAGGACAAACAGAATGAGACAGAGGAAGTCAAAGCGCTGTTGACAGCTACCTCCTATAGACACACATCAACGACGCTAACAGTCTTCCCTTTCCTAAACGCGACAGCCATAAGTGGTTTCATAGATTGCTTGTGGAAATTAGAGAAAGTGAAATCAATGGGTGTTGTGAGGTTGGCGTGGCCTCCAAAATCTAATCTAATTTCCTCCTCGAGTCCAAGTGAAAGTTTGAAGTTTGAAAGCAAAATTCAAAGAAACTCCCTACAGGTGATCAGAAATCACGTCCTCAAGAATTTAACAGACGGACAACCCAAAAACTAATCCCCCCCGGGGCCGCGGCCATTGCAGTTGGGTCAGCACAAAACAGCGCATTTGCACATATTTTCAAATTCACTATATATATTTTGCGTTTTGCTCCATGTCATTGTTGTGACAGTCAGCGTCTGTTTGCTTTTCACATACACAAAACAGAAGATCGACATTTGTATTTTCACCTGCATTTCCTTTCCCCCTTCCTTTTCTCTTCTCAGCAACTTATTGAAAATAAAGATGCATGACAAAAACATACCAACTGACATAAACACAAATATTTTTTTTTTTTTACCATTTTTAAACCGGTCCACGTGGCCTCTTTCTGTTTCCTAAGCACATCTAAAGCGATGAGCCACATGTGCTGCTTTGAATCTAACTACTGCACACGTCTGTTGCCAGGAGGTTATTACTGCAGTGTTGTGTTTACTTCTTGGAATTTGTACTGGAGGCACTCTGATTTGTCTATTGTTGCTTTGCTGCGTCTGGGCGGTAGGCAGCAGCAGCCCCACGAATACAGAAGTGCAATCACATCTGGAACATTTGTTAATAAACGGAAAGGAGTTCTACACACGGTGTCTTTAAATGTACCCAGTGGAGACTTTTGCTTACATTTGCATAGTGACATTTCTAATCAAATTGAAATGTATGCATCGTTGAGGTCTATTCAACATGCTGAATGCTTTTCCCTCTTCAGGAAACATTTTCAGAGACAGTTTTTAGAGAATTTTGAAAGCCAACAGTCTTCTTCTTCTCTGATTTTGTCGACAACTTGTCATATTTGATACAGTTGTTGGTGTGTTACTGCTGTTATGATCCAGTGAAATGTCCAGTGGAATATTAAAGGTTATGATAAGCAGTATAAAGGGGCTCCACAGGAAGCTGCATGTCATCTGATAAATTGCCCCCAGCGATGTCACTCAGTGGCCATAGTGCACTGTGGGTAATGTAGGCTCCAGGTTTTGAAAGGAAGTCTGGGGCATACATTGCAATCCTACATTACTGACAGACTGATTCTGGGCAGTTTAAAAACAAATGATGAAAACTGATACAGCCGAATCAGAGATATTGACTTTTTTATTCCTCACATTCTGGCCACTGAGCCACCTGTAAACACACTTTAAATGTGTTCAATTGGTGGAGTTACCCTTAAAAAATGTAGCAGCACTGGGCACAAAATGGCACCAAGATACTAACAAATCAGGGCCAGACTCTCAAGGATCTCTCTAAAACACTACTAGTGTTAATAAACTCCACAGGAATCTTTAAGAAACATTTTTACGAGCTTGGAGAAGAAAAAAAATCAGAAATACAGCAGATGTCTAATTCTACACCTTCAACTCAACAGTTGTTCCCCTTTTGGGATCACAAATTCCCACTTTCTATCACAGCAGCGTAACCGTCAGTATAACTCACTGAGGGCGGAGCGCGGCGGGCTGTGGGACACCTCTCTGTGGAGATCTCTGGGCCTGTAGGCCCCCTGCAGCGCCAGCGATCCCAGCTCAAGGCTCTGCGGACTGGGTGTTTTCCCCAGCTCCAGCCCCTTTGGCTTGGAGGTCAGGTTCAAGGGCTGACTGGCTTCCTAAACACACAGTGAGAGCAGATGAGCAGGGGCGGGGCCACTTACACTCATTCAGGCTTAACCACACAGGGCAAGGGTGTGTTATGCACGGCAGATTTGGCATGTCCGAGCGCATCTGTCACACCTTTGTAGCGTCTCTCGTCTTTTGTCTTCCACCAGCTCATCTTCTTTTCCCTTTTGTTTATCTAAGCTGTGTGGGTCTATCTCTGCTTGAAACCATACACACAGAAGCAAGAACACCCTCACTCACACACACACACACCTATAACACACACATTAAACCTTTGAACAGAGGGTGTGGTGTATTCAGAGAGCTTTTTCAGTCTCTCGAGTACAGGAAATGATCTGTTTAATCAGCAGGGTGTCACTTTCTTTAAAAGTACACATACATACAGTACATCTACATACAAACACTGTACAGTAAACAAACACACTACCACAAGTCACCGTTCACACAGGGATGATTGGAGCAATGATCTCTATAATGCAGGTGTACACCCATGCATTAGAAATGTTTGTATTCAAAAGGATATGGGAAAGGAGTTAGTCATACTGAGATCAACATTCAGTTGTCTGATGCACACAACACATGTGCTGCATGATGCCGTACCTGTCGGAAGGACCCACTGCTCCTCTTGACGGGGGTGGAGTGAGGGTTCTGTAGCAGCTGCATGGGATAGTCCACGGCTGTGGAAGGTGCATCATTTTCAGTATGAGAAGCATTATCATCTAAAGAAGCTCGCACTTAATACAAAAAGCACCGGATCACGGCCTCATCTCCACCGTTTACACTTTCACTTTTTCACGTTTATTTTGACCTCATGTTCAACACGATAATACAGTATATCCTGTTTACTCGTAAAGATTTACGCATACATGACATGTCACATTTGTCTCAGAAAACCCACAAAGCAATAGAATACAATTTAAAACATCAGCCGGCTGTGGCAGTTGTCAGCTGTCTGACAGTTTCACGTTAAGAGTCTGACTGTCACCAAGACAAAATGTGTTCCTGGAGATGCCTGTTGTAGTGAGAAAGACTTGGTACTCTGCCAGGTGTTTTAAATGCCAGTCTGTCTGCTGACAGATTTAGTCCACTTGACAGCTTGATTGATACGCAAGATACATTCAGGCAAACTTCACAGGTGTGGAGCTGTTCCAAGATGGGTGTGGCCCATGGATGATATGTTAAACGGAACCGACGCGAAGTGAGCCTCGATTGTTTGGAAGACACAAATAATGGAGCGATAATTAACGCGGGCTAACTTCCCACCAGTGGAGCCAGCTGGTTTATCCCGAGAAGCCATTAAATGCGACCATGGAGAAAAGTATCCAGAGCTGTTCTTTTCTCTTCTGGCATTTTGTATATTAAACCCGTTTTGTCTGTTTTTAATTTCATTATGGGTTTTTTTGTTGGTGTTATAATGGATAGTTTTTAGGGCAACATCTTTATTGAGAGACATAACTGATTTGTTTTTTTTTTTGGCTCTACCCTGTCATCGTATATAATCACATTGCCCAACCCGAACATAAGCACAACAGGCCGTGACTTGATAATGCAACTGTGAATTAGGCTACTATTGTTCTCCTTATTAGCGCAAAATGGAACACAATAATGAGTCACGCTGGACGCCAAACCCTCAGGGAGTAACGTGTGGAAGTATTTTAGATTGGAAACACAAACGGAACATTAGCATGACAGCAAAAAGAGTGGGCTGCACTGGGAATGGATGGAACAATGTCGGTGCCACAGCGCAGTTCAGGGTGAGGCTCGGATTGCTCTGAAAAATAGATAAATAAATTGAACTAATTACATGTAACTTCTCCTTCATTTGAAGTTGATCTCTTCTGAATAATTGCCAACCATGAAGCCCGTTCTGATGTGGAAAGTGTTCAGCTATAGCGTTAGCGATAGCAGGGATATAAACTGCTAAAAATGAGGCGCACTCAGTTTTGAGCTCCGCAATAAAACAGTGTCCAGTTAACACTGAAACTAAATGTACGAAAGCGAACAACAAGAAGACACTAACTGAATCAAATGACAGCTCCTCACTCTGCCACATCTCCGAGGCAAAGAGGAAAACGTCTGGCTGTCGCCGACCTCGCCCGCACGCCCACGCCGTCCATCTACGTTTCTTTTACATACAACCGTTGAAAAATTCCGCAGCGCTCACACACACACAAACGGATCCACGCGCTTCTTGAAATAAAGAAAGCAAATGAATGGTTATCCTTAACATCCGCCTACGAATGTTTTAAGCGCTGGCCTTGTGTCTTTTATGTTTGAAAAGATAGGGAAGACAAGGTCGCCCGGGAGCACAGCTTTTAAGGCTCGTGAAAGCAACAACAGCACAAAGCAGCGGATTCTCTAAGCTGTGCCCTCTAAAGCCTGCTAACTGTACAAGCAAGCATGTGAAAGGTACCATCAGCCATATTGTTCAGCTCGAGCCTACATTCGTCTCTTCTGTGTGTCTCTAAAGTGGGTAAGAAGATGTTTAAGCATGGCGACTAATGGGTCTGTATTGATGGCCACAGCTTTGCGGTAGAAAATGTCTGTCCTTCAGAGCACACGTCGATTCATTTGAATTCATTCACGGCTTTCTTCTCGCGTCAAGTTATGCGAACAAACTGCAATGCCTGCTGATAAGTGTTTGAGTGCTGGCGTATGCTGTTCTACCTTGAATTACGGGGCCCATCAGATTTTCACTATCCATCGTCTTTTCAGGAAGTGGTGAAATGACAACAATTTGTCAGATTCCCAACTTTTTTGAATTGCTTATAATAGTAGAAGTAATAATATCAAAAACAATAATGTCATTCTCCCATCTCCTTCTGCAGTGGCTTGATGGCACCCAGCTGAGGAATGAGCCCAACTGTTTATGCACCAAACTCATAATGTTAACCTCACAGTGAATTACACACTAAATTACTTTTCTTTTTTTTTTTTTCTTTTTTTTAGGGATTTTCGTGAAAATCCAGTTGAAATGAGTTCTACACTTGGATGAAAACCTCCCTTCATCAGGAAAAATCTAGCCTTACTGCCAGTTGTGTGTCACAGGGCAACTTACTGGGCTACATCTGTATGGATGGGCACACAGCGCACTGAAATAAGAAACCCATTTTCTAATCCAGCGCTTGTTTTGACTCGAGAATCTGTGGTGTGACAAAAAGATTGGGAATAAACGGCCTCTTGATACTCCCGCGGTCACACCTCTACTGTCTCTGTCCTGTGACGCTGTGTCGCTTTGAGTCTGAATGTTCGTTAAGCGAGTCACCTCTCCCGATCCTCTCCGCTCAATTCTAATTCTGTACAGGATTCTGATCACCAGTATGTATTGTGTGTTAATTCAAATGCACTGTAATGGCGGCCAGCGTGCCTGCGACCTCTCTGCTAGCTTCAGGACTGACCTGGCTTGCACGGGATCGGCTGCAGCGGCAAAGTCATCTGGGGGTCGGAGGCGACCGGGAGGGGCTGGGTGTTGGGATGGAAAGCCGGGATCATCACGTAGGGCATGTTCACCTGCTGGGACGAGGCAGGACAAATGCACCTTACATACAAGCTCTTGCCTCGTTTTTTCTGACACACAGACTTTCCGCACCGTGACACGTGAAAGGTCTCGAGGGCTGACCTGGATCTGCTGCTGGAGCAGGTTGATCTTGTGCTGCTGCTGGATCAGCTGCTGCTGCTGCTTGGCAATCTGAGACACACAAGATACGTTCAATCTCACACGCATTGTAAATAAATATATATGACATTAGCTTTACAGTATGCTGTACAGTAACAGCATGGTTCAACTGTCGGGCCGAGAATCTGTTATGTGAAATCTTTAGGGCTGAAACTTTTCAACTTGTCAAGTCTCGTGTCATTGTCCTTCTAAGTGAAGCTTGGAGTTTTGACCTTTTCACCCACAGAGAGATTTTCCAGGGAACACAGAAACAACGTCAGAATCTGTAGTTCTAGTCTGGCTCAGCTCTAGTTTTGGATCTTTGGCTGTTGTTGCTGTTTGACAACATGTCTCAGGTTCTGAGGTGGCTGTAGCTTTTTTTCTTTTTTCCAAGGAGATGTTTTAAAGGGAAACTCCACCAACTTTACACATCAAAGCCTGTTGACAGGTCTTATAGACTTCCACTGCATACGTTTAAAAGGTTCTATAGAGCTTGTGATGTCAAAATGATATCACCCGCCACAAGGGCATTTTAAGTTTATTATTTAGTTCTAGGAAGTCTTAGTTTCCCAGAAGGCTCATTCTATTGTTTTCAATAGACAGCGCGCAGACACATTATTGTTTTGAGGTGACATCATGTGGGTACATTCTCATAAAGTTATGGTATGCTTGGAATCTCTGAGTGCTACCTGCTCCTGCTGTTGTCGAGCCAGCTCCATCTGCTGCTGCTGCTTCTCTAGCAGCAAGGCGGCCATGTTCCTCTGCTCCGAGTGGGCCCCCAGCAGCTGCTCCCTCAGACCGCTCAGCTGGTTGATCATCATCAACAACTGCAGCTCCTTCTCTGCCAGAGCCTCTGGGGTACCTGCAGGGGTCAGAGGGGCAGGGTTCTCAAAAAAAAGACTGCGAGAACAGACCGTATATTTCAGAGTGATCTGTGTCATGATCAGTGTTGGATGGAAAGGGATCTCTATAAAGTTTTACAGTTAAAATGTCAATTTTAGAGCAGCTATAGTTCATATTTTTATAATATCAATTCATGACTTGACAATGTGGAAACGGTGTGACAGGTTGTGACTCGTGGGTTAGCTCATTGTCTGACCGTCCAGCTGCAGCTCTACTGTTTTGGTTCACTCTCAGCGCTCTCCTAGCCTCGTTTTCAACCACATTATTATTGTTGCTCCAAAAAAAAAAAACCTGCCCAGCACCAAACAGCACAGAGACACTGTTAGTTACTAGCTTTTGAAAATACTGGCACTTTCAGCAGCTAATAAAAGCCAAATATTTTTCCAAGGGCCTGGTGGAGACCAAAAATGGAGCTAAAAGAGAGTGACTGTTGTTTGCCCACCAGGCGGTAAGAAAGACAACTCTGAATGAACAATAATGTTGTTCTGCTAGCTGCTAATGTGGTAAAAGAAAAAAACAAAAACAAAAAAAAAAACAAGTTCATGAAAACAACTTAAAAGTGTTTTGTTTACAGCCGGTTTATGCTGCTAAGTGGCCAAAAATATATGTTACTACAGTTTTTTCTTCACGTTTTTGTTACTTTTGTTATGTCAACCCAACCCTTCATACTGTATGATACACCAGTAACAATTTTAAAAATACGTTTTTTTCTCCTCAGCTGATATTAATGACATGGTTTCATTCAGGGTCAGTCACGTCAATTGACAAGGTGCATCTAAGTTCTTTTAGTGAAATTATTATTATCATTGTCATTATTATCATTACCATCAAAACAAATAAATATAGTGTAAAAATAAGTTGTACCTGATATTAGGGCGTAAAAAACAGAATGTCTGTCAAGTTCAGGTTCGGACAGAAAAACGCGGCCCGGCACTATTGTTGTTCTTGTCGTCGTTGTTATGTATTTTTCATCCCTTGCTAAAAACGGCATACAAGAACAACAAATACACAGTAAAAATGGCAGAGATCAAAAATACTGAGATACTCAGATAAAAGCAAAAGCACATATGGGTCTAATAAGCGGACAGACACGATGCCCTTGTCCCTGTGAACATTAGTGTGCGATTATATATATGTAATTTGACTGGGCAAGTCTTTCCTCCTGATTCTGCCTCTCCAGATGTGTCTTTTCGTTTCTTTGTTTGTGCTCCAACTCTCTGATGTTCGAAGGAAAACAAGCAACCAACAATTCTGACACCAAAAATAAACATACCCATACCAAATGACTGCACACAGCCAGGAATTGTTTTTTAAATGCGTACCAAGTGTAATAGAACACTTTTAAGTTAACGAAGAAAATGATCATCATGGCAAAGGCATACATAGTGCAGTGGCAGTAGTGTAATGGCTATGTGTTGGACATGCTGGTACATACAGTAAGTGGCGTATAAATGCTATAAAGGTGTTGGTAGTGTCTGAGAGCTGACCTTTCAATTGTCCTGCCCCCACTGTGCTTTTATCCAGAAGTTTCTCCTTCCAGTCAGCATTCAGCAGCTTCTCAATGGTGGGCATTACTGTTAACAGAACACAACAGGTACTCAGCAGAACCGCACTGGGCTGCACTAGATGGCGTGAAAAATATTTCTGTCAAATAAAATCCATCTGACACCAAACTACTTTCGCAGCCTCTCCTCTGCCTTCCTAATGGCATTGATTGAAGAAGACATTTGAGGTGCCGAAGGGCAGAGGTTGTTTGTGCGTCTGGGAGAAGTTTTGAGTGTTTGAGTGAATCAATATTTGGACAGAGAACAATCCAAGGTCAGCTAGTGGAGAGAACTTGAGAAAAATGTTAAGGCGAAGAGTGCAGGCTGGTGAAAGACTTGAGGGCAGGGAGAGTCTCGGGAGCAGCTTGGAGAGCAGTCTTTCACTCCGCATGTGAGTGTTGAACAAAATGAGACAAAAAAAAAAAAGACCCCGATCCCCCCTGAACCCATTCAGAAACCAAAACAACAGCCTCGCTTCGCCCAGACAAACCGTCACTTCTATGCATCGATTTTCAGCAGACTGCATTGTTTAACGCTCAATAGCAGCAGAACGCAGTGCACTTAAACACATAAGATACGGAGTCGTCAAAGTCTGGTCAGTGAGAAAATTGTATGGATGTGTGTCTGTAAGAGAGAAAGACTTCCATAGAAGGAAATAAAACGGGAGCAGAGAGCAGACGGGCTGTGGAGGTGCACTGACACTGATGGTGTAAATCCAACATTAGACGAAGAATGGTGAATACTTCTTCAGAAATACAAGTTCATTCAAAGTCTCATGCTACTGAGCGATATAGAAGCAACCTGTTCAAAGGCCAGTGCGTCACCTGCGGTTTTCATTCATTTGATCAAATGCGTGCATATCAAATATTAAAGGAGCCCTGTGGAGTTTTTGTTCTCAAGCACCTCAAGGGGTTTAAATGTTTGTTTCGTGCACGGGACAAACCTTTTCCCACTGCAGGCTGGTAAACATGGATGCAAAGATGCAGGTTTCAAACTGTATTACTTTATTTTTAAAAAAAAACAAAAAGAAAAACTCTGTAAATGTTTTATAAGGAAGGAAACTGATGGGGTGGTTTTGTTAGACCCCTAAAGATTCACACAATGTGTTGTGGTCAGAATCACTGAGTGTAAACAGAACTTGTGTTTGTTTACCAGAGAACTCCACAGGGTGCCTTTAGTGAGACAATGTGCAGTACTGTAGGTCATCCAACTTTTGCTTCCCCAAGTGGTAGTTCCCTTCCTGATTCAGTGCTTGTTAGAATGCCAGTTATGATAAAGTTTTGCAGGTATCTGGTCGTAAATATCACATTGGTCATAATATCTAGTCAAGGGAACTACGTTTGCGTGCGAGGATGCAGCACCCTTGAGCTCTCCCAGACAACCAACCTGTCCAGAAAAAAAGGCCATAGGCTGACTCCGACAGAAACTTACTGTTACTTTATACTTTTCTTGTTAGGCAGCGACCTCTAGCGGCTGTGGTAATTATTGCGACTGCAAAGGAGGAAGTCAGGCGAAATAATACGAAGAGCAAAAAATATGCAGGCGGTAAACCAGGAGTTAGCCGGCTCGGTGGGTGATCCAGGTACTGGATTGGATTTTTTGACTTCAGAACACTACTGAGCAGCTTTCATAGGAATGAACATGGGCCCGCCTCCAACACGGTGTCCAAAAAACATCTTCACGCAACAACATCGCGTGGCAGAACTTAGCATGTTCACCTGGGTCGCACATTTGGATCAAAAAAGCATGTTTAACTCAGCTCTGGAAAAAGCTTGCAGGACCTCATGTGCAGAGATTTTGTCAAAAGGTAAGGCTAAATGAAACAGAATTAACATTCTTCCTCTAAATATCAGGAGCCATGCTTTTCACAAAGAGTTTTCAGTTTTGTATTATGCCAAAGTGCAGGTCATTAAATGATCAATACTAGGACTGCTTCTTTTGTCAGTCTGAGTACAATTACTTGGCAGCAATATCTTAACTATTCCTGACACTGTGGAGCACAGAGACCATATTAAGAGCTCAGACAGACCTTCCTTGAAGTTAGACGGTCCCTCTGGTCTGTCATGTGTCCTGGCCTCCTTCAGTCCCATGGGGCTTTGCCTGTGGGGCAGCTCCTTACCTGGAGAGCCCTCCTGTCAGGACACAGAAAGAGACCATCAGCCGACGAAGCGACAGCACAGGAGAAGGAAAAGCAGGTTTTACTTTGACATATCAGTCTGTGACACTCACTACACCTCCTTCAAAGCCTGCTGACAACCTGCCTGTCATGCCTTTTGTGATATCCTTACCGAAGGTGAGCAGGAGAGTGGTGGTGTCAATTGCCGCGCCTCCAGTTGATGATTTCCCGACCAATCACGTGAGGGAGATGTCTTGGGCGGTTCGGCACTGGTAATGACTCCTCCTCCTCCTCCTCCTCCTCCTCCTCCTCCTCCGCCGGACTCGTCCTGCTCCACTTTGACACCAACACCCTTGCTGACATCCCCGCCGGAGAGGAGGTGCAGCGCTGGAGGGCTGGGCTCAACCATTCTGTTGAAAGACAAATGCAGCCTTTAAATCCAAATGTCATGTGGGTGTGGTGCGGTTTGGGCACTTGCCAGCTTTTATTTAGTAGTTGATATCATTACAGCAAAGATCAAGATACAAACAAGTTCATGTATGAATTTTTCATGAGGCTACTGTTGTCTGATTGTTCATCCCGCTGACATAATGATAATGCGGGGTCATTCTGCATGTGTTCATCCCTACGTTTCAAGTCATTGTGAAATGAGGCTCACTGCAACATGAATAAGTTAAAACAACTTTTGGAAAAGAGCTGGTTGACACCTCCAGCCAAATAACATGATACTACAGACAGGCTAGCAGCTCTGTAGGGCTGTACATAGAAGCAGCGGTGCTTTAAGCTAAATGCTATCAGCATACTAAATCCTCAGAAGGACAATGCAAACATTTTTGCAGGTATAATATTTACCAGGGTCACCATCAGTTAAGCACATTAGCGTGCTAACATTTACTAATTAGCACTAAATATATAGTATAGCTGAGGCTGATGGGAATGTCATTAGTTTTGAAGGTATTTACTCACAAATGCAAGTATCGGACAAATTGCAATTTGTGCCAAGTTAGGAACTAAATGAAAGTCGGGCACAGCAAAAACAAAATATCACATGTATACACATGTCCTTAAAGGATGAGTTCACCAGAAAGTGAAAATTCAGTCATTGTGGTAGGTAGACTAACATGAACTATTAAAATCTCATATTTTAATATCACATTATAAAGTCAGCCGAGTTGCTCAATCCAACTCATTTTACTTTTTCAATCAGTGATTCATTCCAGGCAGCTTCAGATTTGCTGTTCGTTTGGCCGATGACAAGCGGCCATCAATAAAAGAAATGAACTTCAAAACCATCCCAATTAACTTTCAGTGTTTATAATTTATAATAAAATCCCACTGTCCCTCTCACAGTGGATCCCTGTGTTGAGGCGATGCAGATCAGTTTATGAAAATCTGGTCCAAAGCCTCCTCACATGGGGGGTCTCTGGGCCCTGGTGTGTGTCTTTCAGGGTCTGTTTGATGTCAATAATTGAGAACTGCTGCTTTAGGTCACTGCTGAAGTCAAGGTCAAGGGTTAGACGGTGATTGTTCTACCACCAAGTAAAGTCATGGCCCAGGCCTTTTGTCTGAGTGTGTGTGTGTGTGTGTGTGTGTGTGTGTGTGTGACAGTGAATAATAGGAGGTTATAGGGGAGGGAGACAGACAACGCCTCAGTGAGGGAGACAAGCGAGAGAAAGGAAGAGAGGACAGGTTGAGTGAGAGAGGTTTGAACCACAGTGAACCTGAACATATCAACTCGGGCTTGTGTGTATATGTTTGTGTGTGTGTGTGTGTGTGTGTGTGTGTGTGTGTGTGTGTGTGTGTTATTTCCCCACGCTGCAGCAGGAGGAAAGAAAAACACAGCAGACAGCAGAACAAAACAAACAGAACACACAAGGGCAAAAAGTGCACATATATATTAAGAGGCAGAAAAAAAAGCCATTGTTGGAGCCAGGGAACAAAGGAAGCCGGGACAATGGGGGAGAGGCTGACAAAAGCCGCCGGCCGCAGGAAACAGGCCGGATAACAATGCCAGCGGAATGTGCCGACCAACTCGGGAACACAGCAAAAAAATGCGGAGCGCCACCGTTCTGCGGAAAGCATAATAATGATTAGAGCCGCCCCCCCCCCCACTTCACCCAGCTCTCCCAGCCTGCATACTGTGATTCTGAACAAAGCCACCTGTCTGCCAGGGTCCAAGGCTCCAAACCTCAGTGATGTATACGTGTGTGTGTGTGTGTGAGTTTAAAGCCACACTGATAAAACACAGTGAGGCTAAAACAGTAAAGGCCACCTTATCGCTTACGAAGCGAGACGCGACCACGCGACCTCTGTAGTCGCGTGGTCGCCGCTGGAAACCCTCTCCACACGGAAAGTCATGAATCGACCAATCGATACGGAGCACACACACACACACACACACACACACAAAAAAGTGTCCTCACAACCAGAGTGAGAGCAGCTCTGGCAGGGAAATTTAGACCGAAAAGCTCACACGAGTCGACTCACTCGGACTGACTGTATTTGCGGGTGACGGCGCGACACAGTCGAGCCATTGTTTCTTCCGCCCGCAGGTTACGTTTACGTTCTTTTGTTTCTCCACAACCTGCATTGTGAGGATCCTTGAGGCCCAACAAACACGTTCAATGAGTTTCCTTCCTCAGATGCAAAGCAGATTGTTTACATCCACGTTTGCTACCCAGAACCTGTTCTTCCCGCCGTTAGCCTTCATGTCATCGCCATTCCCTTTGTGTACAATGTCTTCATACCTTATTGCTTCCTTTCACGCTATTATATGTGTTTTATTTATTTATTTTCTTTATACTTTAGATATACTTATTTGACCGTTTCTGTTGTGGAGTCAAAGGATTTCACAAACATCCTTGATCCTTGAATCAGTGAAACAGCATCGACTGTTTGCCAGGCATCACATCACACGCGTGTTCATGCACATGTCCTCGTGCGCTCGCTAGCAGAGCACACGATAACAAAACGAGGCCCCACGTCGTCCCATACGTAAAGTCCCTCCATCCAGCCTAGTAACTGCTGCTGCAGCTACAACCACATCAAACGCTGCAGGTGCTACGCTGCGCTCTCGACAACAAGAAGTGCAATGGAACGCGACTGGAAGTTCTAGTTCCTGCTTATAAGCTCAACTTCACAAGGGAGCAGTTGTCTAACGTCACACAACAACGGCGGCACCGATGGGGAGGGTGAATGATGTATTTTTAGATGACAGGATCCCTAAAGGGCTAATGCACAGAATATTTAGATACTTAGTATATTTAGTGTATGTTTAGTAGGGAAATGCAGCAAAACTGCATCTGTTACCTTGTGCCGTTTCCACTCCTCTGGTCTGCTGTGGGTTCACGTGTGTGTGTGTGTGTGTGTGTGTGTGTGTGTGCACTTGCCTTAGAGTTTCATTTTAACGTTTGGCGTTGTGCACATGGAAAGCGCTTGAAGGTTGGACATTTTAAAGAGGAAATTCCGACCTCAGACTGGAATGCAGCATTAGTACTGCTATTTGTTTCTCTTTTTTTCAGAAGAATAAAGGTCTGTTGGACAAGCCATGCAACAATTATGGCTTAATGGAATCTTTAATATTTCTTTAATATCTCCGAATGTGTTCAGAAGTTTTAGGCTTTCAAATGCTCAAAGTCAGTGAGCGGGGCTGCTCATTGGGGTCATTTTATGAAATGTTTGCTTTTTTTTCTTGAGGCAAAAACAAACTACCCCACCTGGTTATTTGATATATCAGTGGTTTGTCATTAGATTTTCTCCTCTGTCATTACGGCAGAATACACCAAGAAACAAAGAACTTCATGTGCAACGTTCCGAATGAGCAGCAAAGCTGAAATAATTAAGAATTTGTCACAGACAGGGTCTCCTGAAGTTTATAAAGAGTTTCGTTCCCTCCTCATCTCCTTCACTCGTTCACTGAGGAGTTGCTGTACCTGCTTTGAGCTGCACAATGTCGGTTTTCAAGTTTGCCATCTGCTGAAGTGCAAAGTGTTCGCAAGCTATGACATGCAAGTTCTCCTGGCCATTCAAAAACATGACTGCCACTGAATCCCCTTCACACTGCTAGCACAGGTGCTTTTCTTCCTTTAGCATGCTAACTTGTAGATATCTCTGCAACACAATACATAGAGCTCAGCGGTTTGTTAACTGTTATTTCTACACAGTCTGTAGTTAATGTTTGAGTGTTTTCAACTAAAATTCTTCCGTACTGCACCTTTAATTAAGAGATCGGGTATTTGTAAAGCTATAAAACAGTGTGATCATCATCACCATCGCGGATTCCACTACGACAGTACTGAGTTGTCACCCGGTAGAAAAATCAACCTCACAATCAAACTTTTGCACTCAGCTCTCTCCACCTGTTACCCTGCCCGGCGCCCTCTGTTAGAGAAACCAGCTGTGCACCTTTACTGATGAGCGGGGCCAGCCTCGTGCTTCTCGCAGTTTTGGCACGGCGTTCCCATAAAACAACTACCAGTGTTCTGCCAAATGCACAACACTGTTGTTACAGCGTTTTGACACAAGCCACCTGTCTGCCAAAGCTCCAAACCTGCGCAAATTGTGTGTTATGTTTGTTTTCATACGTGTGTGTGTGTGTGTGTGTGTGTGTGTGTGTGTGTGTGTGTGTGTGTGTGTGCATTCAAACCCTGAATCATTCCACGCAGCTGATGGTAACTCAAAACGGCCCTGCAGCACACTGAATACAGCTGCAAGTGGAGGGGGCTGCGGCACTCAAACTCATTTAAATGCTACCTGCTTGACTACTGTTGACTTTGAACATGATATCACGCTCAGTTATTGGTGTTTGTGTGTGAATATGTGGGTGTGTGTGTGTGTGTGTGTGTGTGTGTGTGTGTGCGACTGGGTCAGAATTTCCCTCACAACAACAACAACAAAAAAAGATCTATTCCTGCTCCAAAAACTTGCAGCATCCCGTGACCTAAGTGTTGTGACACCCGTCATCCGCGGTAACTGCTGGGATGAAATATCAGCTGACGGCAACTTTAAACCCACAGCGCTCTGTATCAGCCTAATCCTGTCTGATTGCTATTTTCAGGTGCGCTGCGCGGTTTTGCTGAGTGTGAGGACGGACTGAGGGCCGGAGAGGTGGGGAACTGTTTAGCCGACGCCGCAGCAGCCGCCGTCAATATCGGCAAAGGGCTTGATTGCGTGGCGGGGTGTTGAGTGGTGGGGGGGCGGGGGTTGGGCCGGCAGTGGCGGCAACACACTGAGTCTTGTCCCACGCTGTAAGTTATTCCTGGGTCCTCCCCCTCCACGTTCCGCGGAGGTTCGACCGTGGTGCTGCCACAGGTGGCTTTCACATACCTCTGTGTGTGTGTGTGTGTGTGTGTGTGTCGCCGCCTGCAGTGGTATGCACAGAATCCGAGGGACCCATTGAGCCGTTGACAGCGAGGAATGTGTCAAGGTGTGTGTGCATGTTTTACGAGCACAAAGGATTCTTTTAAAACAATGCCTTCAGCGTCTTGCATAGAACAATGCAAACCAGTCAAGGTTATCACTTCCCTCCACATCAGTCTCATCCACTTAAACACACACTTAGGCTATCTGCAGCAGTCTGCACCCGTGTGGAACCTGACCTTGTACATGTACGGTATGTATGTAGTGTGCGTGTGGCATGATTGGAATGGCACTGCCCTCCTACGGGGGTTATCTGATTGAGGGCTGTTTTCCGACCACCGGCAGTGCTGTTCAGCCTTTATAGGCGCTCACCGCGTGCCACTAAGGAATCACAATAAAACAGACCTCAGAGCAGCTGTTGAGGTTGACAGAGTCGAACGCACACCACTGTCTGATTTCGGCGCCGCTTTGCTCACAATAAACATATACAACTGATTAGATCATCGCTGACTAATAAATAAACCACCCAGGCAGGTGACATTTCCATGATTTCAATGCAAATGAATAATGATTGATATGCATCAGAGAGGAGGATTAACATCCTGACACCTGCCTCACGGAAATTCCTAAAAAGACAAGCTAACGTCAGCTGCGTGTTCATGGAATCACCGGATGGTTCTGGTGCACAGCCGCACCAGCCAACACTTTTTTTACATTTGGATCAGTTGACTGTGCGTGATGTAACACGCGATGCTCGTAGGGACGGATGCAAAGACATTATCATCCAAATCTTTTCCTGAGATCTAGCGCCCAAAGTGGGCACCAAAAGCCAAAGTTGGCCCGTCACAATGTTTATTAATTGTTTTTGTGATGTAAAAATACGAAGGACTTTTAAATTTTTTGTATGACATCAGCAGAGAACAGAGGACACCTGCACCCAGGAAGTCAGCAGTCAATTAAGCAAACTTTAGATCGGAGCACCTTATTGCATCCTAACATCACAATGGCCCATCAACAACTTTCAGTTTGGGCCCTTCAAGAAAAAAGGTCTAGGCCCCCCCTGTCTTGATGAAGCCCATTAGCCTAATTTAGCTTGTTGTTTTGGACGTCAGGCATACAAATTCAGTTAAGAATTACCGATAAACCCACCATGGAGACCAAAACAGCTAAAAGGAGAGTTTATATTTGTCTGAGGTTACAGGACGTGGTGGCGAGAATTTTCCAGATACATGATTGTCAGCACATGTCCGTCTGATATTTCTATTCAAGAATTCTACCTTATTTTTACAGGGAAGGAAACAGATGCAGTATGTTAGATGAATCTCGGTGTAAAAGCAGTTACTGAAGAAGTATTTAAAAACAGACAAAGACATTCTTCATCTTTTTCACAGTCGAGACTTGGTATACGAGAACTCTGCAGTAATTGTTTGCGTGGAAGTCTTATAAAAAAATTTTTTTAAAAACACCCTCCAAAACAGACTTTCACATTTGGAAAATAAAACCTGAACCTATATCAGTGGCTTGATCCTACAAGTTGGGTTTTTTGGGGGGGGTTTTTGTGTGTGATTTGGGTAAACTGAGCCTTTAAAAGAAGCTCATTGTGGCTCACCGTCAGTCCGGTAATGGCTGCGCTGTTACAGAGCCACACTTGTCCTGTCCTCTCTCTCCCCCCCCGCTGTGAACCGAATGCTCCTGTTGCTGCAGAGAGGGAGGCGATGGAGGATGACAGCGGATGGAGGGAACATGCCTCTGCCCTCAGATAAAAATCAGCCTGTCTCCTTTGAGCTCTGACAACACTGAAACCGTACACTTCCCACGACACAAGAATCACTTCACACAAAACCTTCAGTTACCCAACAAGTTGTAACACGTAAAACCCAACATTTCCCCCCCGGGGGATTGGCAATGCAAATCCCTTCTGTTGTTCTCTCTCTCTCCCTCTCTCTCTCTCTCTCTTTCTTTTCTTGTCTTTTCTTTTCTTCCTTTGTTCCTTTCTCTCTCTCTCTCTCTCTCTCTCTCAGTGTTTTTCTTCCCCCTCCCGACAGGAGCAGCTTGTTGGGTTTATATCGTCCTTGTCGCTTTCCAACTAGCGCCCGAGGCAGAATAGCAGAGCGCACAATAGACAGAGAGAGAGAGAGAGAGAGTGCCAGTCTCAGCAGTTGAGAGCAGCAGGATAAAGTGTTAGACATCTAAAGAGGTTTACTTGGCAATAAACAAATAAAGACATTCTATTGTCGGGGCCCGAGACTGACAGCTGTAATGGCAGAAGGTTCCCCGCAGGAACGTTATCAAAGAGAGAAAAAAAAAAAAACCCACAACACATCTCGCTCAGCACAACAGTCCATTTAAACGACAACAACGACGAGAACGCTCGTATTAAAGTACCTCACGAGCACTTCCCACAGACACTTTCACCACGCTCCCTGAACTGTCCCTGAACGAGAAACATCTGCAGAAGAAGTCTCTCCCTGGTCGCCTCGTTCCTTTGCTGGCGGCGCTCTCACAGCGCGTTTCCAGCCCGCCGTGCAGCCGCGCTCGGGCAAGTGTGAACCAATGCATAAACAAATGTTATGGGGCAAAGCTTCGCAGTGAGCTGTATTTGCTTAGGGATGATAAATTAGTCCAGATAGTGCTCGTCTGCCCACAGGGCCTGGCTCAAGCGGATTGTGGCAAGAGCACCTGAGCATCGCTGAAAGACGCCGCACCTTATCTCAAATCTTTTCATTTGAAATTTAAAAAAAAAAAAGGAAAAAAAAAATCAATCCATCACTCATCCTTGGAGGATAATGAAGGGATGTTACTTGGCATGAAACCAGCTCAGTCACGTAAGACGGAAACTATTTTTGATCATCAAAGAATTGGTTTGAGGAAATTTTGAGAAAAAGGAAGTACACGTTCGGTGATTTCAGCCTCTTAAATGTAAGTATTTGATGGTTTCTTTACTCCTCTGTGACAGGAAACTGAATATCTTTGGTTTGGGGACAAAGGAGACATCCATCTTGTTCTTTAGGAAACACTGAAACACATTTATCACACTGTTATGGCCCAAACAACAAATTGATGAACTGAGAAAAGACAGATTAATCGACAATGCTAGACAACTAGAATGGCACTCTGTAGGGTGCATACCCGTTCAGAGGCCCAACAGTCTGCTAAATGCACCAAGATCATCACGTTCCATGCACAATTCCCTGAGAAATTAATGAAAACGTGGAAAACACCCTAAACTACCATGTTAAATATAGTGAGAACAAAAATCTTGGATTCGTCCTTATCTGCATCTGCACCAAAAGTCCTGAGCTGAGACTGATCCTCCATCCGTTGTAGTTTTTGCTTGATCTTGCCAACAAACCAGTCAACCGACAAACCAAAAAACAAAAAGAAATTATTTTGATGATCAATTCATTTGATTTGAGTACTTTTTAAAATGTCCTGGTTTCTTTGCTCCTCTGTGACAGTAAACTGAGCATCTCTGGGCTGAGGACCAAACAAGACATCTGAGGACATCATATTTGTCTTTGGAAGAAACTGATGGACACTAGTCACCATTTACTGACAGAAAACTGACAAATGGAGAAAACATCCTGCAGAGTGATTCGCAGTGAAAAAAACAGTCGTTACTTTGCAGCCCTACATCAGAGACAAGTCAGCGACGTGAGAGCCGACGCGAACTTCGCGTGAGCGCAAGAACATGTCACGTTTTTCAAAAAAAGCATGTTGAAAGCAAGCTGAAAGAGCGCAGGTAGCACTGTGACCCGTCCAGCTACCCTCCCGCCTGCTGTACTGACCTGATCGGGAGGAGTGGACGTGAGGAGACCCAACAGCGCTCCCTGACTGGAACAGAGCTGCGGACACAAGTCATGGTGACTGGCTCTCTCTCGCCAGTAACGCCCGTCTTTTCTACCCTTCAGTTACCTCTGACCCCCCTCTCTCCCTCCCTCCCTCCTGCTCCGGTCTCTCCCCTCAAGAGGGGAAGTACAAAGAGCCTCTTCAAATCCCACCGTGCCGGGGCCTCATTTGCATAATTAGCATGCTGCTGCAGGTAACCGTCGCCGCAGTGCAGACGTGCGTGATACCGATCAAACATCAACCAAACAGGTGTGATAGGGTTTCTAACAAATCAGCTTTATCCTCGGCTATGATTTCCTGGATACGCCTGGGGAGGGATAACACCAGGGCAGTGGTGGAAAGGCCAGGGAGCAAGGCAACAAAGTGAGACGGGCCTCATTGTTTCTGCTGTTCGACCAAATCTTGACCGAGAGGTGAGGGAAACTTTAACGAACGGAAACAAACCAGAAAGTCTTTATCGGTGCTTTTTCTGCGTCTTATCAGATGCATGATGTTTTTCATTTTTTTTAATCTGAAAGGAAACTTAAAAAAAAAAACAGACTGCAGATGCAGAGGGCCGTCATAAAATGCACTCTGCCATCAGCCGTCCAACATGTTGTGATTCTTCTCGATCGAATCGAGAAAATAAGAGCGTTGTACGTTTTCTACTCACCTACTCCAGTTAGATGAAGCAGCGCCGGCTGCAATTACTTTGGTCGGCTGGAGCCATTTTGGCTTTTTTTTTTTTTTGGTTGGTGTTTTTTACCTTATAAAACAAGTCCCCATCTACTTCAGTTGTTTAGCAGAATGCTGCAACTCCGTTTTACTGCGAAGCTCCAGAAATGCATTTCAGCATTCACCATGACATGTCGTCACAGCTGTATGATCTACAGCACGAAGACACTGTCAAACGAAACAACAACAAAATAACCCACAATCAAACGTTCCACCGCTCGCAAACCGCATGTTGTGCGCACTTTATGCCTGCGAAGCTCCAGTTACTACTCTGAGAGCCGCGAGGGTCAGCATGACTTAAATGTCATCATCAGCTCGTGTCTGTGGAGATTTACAGGAGTGTGACCAGAACCATGCGCACCAACTGCTCATGTGTGAACACACACACCCAATATATTACAAAACAGGACGGCATGGGCATCTACAACCTGTGTCAGGTTTCCATTTGGGACATTGTTTCTGGGTTTTTTTTAATATCTGAGAACACAAGCGGCAGAATACTGTGGTGTAATGAGTCCGAAGTGATCGAGAGACAGTCAATTGGGGCAACACGAGTGCGACGCAAGACACATAGGGGGTGCGTGATGCGATTACTCATTTGCACACCGAATGCTGAGCAGTAATATCTGTATTAATGGTTTCAGAAACATCTTTATCAGCCGAACTTGGCTGCATTAGTGGCCCATGGCTGTGCATCCCCCCGCCAGTCACCCGGGGATTTACATAACTGTTTTACATGGAGGCTTCATACACGAAATCGAGCTAATGTCACTGTGTCCCAGAGATAGTTGGTATGTAAATGACGTTTACTTCGTAAAATAATAAATCATGAGCACGGCTGTTAGACTGCGCTAGGTGTAAGTGCAATGACTATAACCGATTGTGTGCATGTGAGTAACCCCTGATAGCATCAGGCGATTAATGTGCTACTTCCTGCATCAAACTATCATTATTACGTTTTTGCGTGTTTGGTTTTTTTTTCTTTTTCATCGGACTGAACAAGAGCAAGCTGAGATCTGCGATGTGCTGCCGGCCTGTACGAGGAGACACCGTGCTCACAGCAGCAGGTCTGAGCATCAGCTCATGGAGAGGTGCCAGTGCTGTGGTCTATAGGCTGACTCACGGAAAGGAATAAAACAAATCACTTACTGCACCTTGCAGTCACACACAACAAACATAGTATTCAAGTGTTAAAGGTGTTAAAAAGATGGATGAACTGACCAGAACTGTCAATTAACCCAAAGCCCTCGTTGAGTCCGTGTCTGCAGAGCCCCCCGCTAGTGACCTCCAAGACAAATAAAATAATTTAAAAAAAAACCCATACAATTTACACTTCCTGAACTCCACACACAGCTTCTCGCTCGGCTCACACGCCTTTTCATACTGTAAATTTTTTTGCTTTTCAAACACTTTACCTCGCTTTATTTACCTCCCCCTGACTGACGCTCAGAGGAGTTCAAAAAAAAAAAAAAAAGCTTTTCAGCGAGAGCTCAAGGCCTCCGGAGAGAACGCACGCGCTGAATGCCATGAATAAGATCACACTGACTGATGAAGTCTCAAAGAATTGCATGTTTGGGGTTCTTGATTTTTCATTTCTCTTATTTGAAGAGGTCGGTACGACGTCCGCGCACACGCACACACACACACACACACACACACACACACACACGTACAGCAATGAACACACACACACAGTTGCGGAACAAAGCTGCCTTGCGTTGCTGACTAGGCCTCATTAGAGAATGAGCTCTCAGGACCGAAGACACAAAAGCCTTGCCCTCTTCTCCTTTCCTTCCCCTCTCTTCCTCTGTTCTCTTGGCCTTTTGATGTCAAGGGTACTGAACCATATAGTGCGTAGTCCAAAGAATAAGCTCATCAAGAACACACATTCAGTTTCCTCATTTTTTTTTTTGTTTTTTTTGTTATCTGAGTCTGTGTGTGTGTGTGTGTGTGTGTGTGTGTGTGTGTGTGTGTGTGTGTGTGTGTGTGCGAGGCCGAGAAGCGAGCACAGAGAGCCACAAGGCGTGATAAGGTGCCGTTGTTCCGTGGTCGCTGGTCAGTTCATCACACAAAGAGCAGTGCCCGGGACTTGAGCGATAGAGACGTCACAAAGACTACACTTCACTCCTCGTTTCCTTCTTGGAGTTCAGGGACTATCCCACAGACGGCCACCCACTCAGATCCGAACACAACGCTCTGTCTCACACTTCCGAGTTTCTCCCGGGAGTCCGTCAATACTAGATAAATACCAAATAAAGTGGAGATAGCTGCCAGAAAAAAATGGAAAAAAATGCGCGAACGAACTGATGAGGACGAGGAACATTTGGCCGTGTGATCACAGAGTTTCCGTCCCTGATGAAAAGATTAAAAAAAGTCAAACATCAGGGGTCATTTCTAAGCACACACACACACACACCGGCCAGTTACTGCATGACCGCAGGCAAAACAATCGAACAAAACGTATATTATGCCTCAGACAGACAAGGAAGAGGACATCGACGCAGTCTAGTTAAATTTAGTAAAATTAGACACCCCGAGGTCCCGAGGAGAGGTATGTCAAACAATTGCCTGAGCAATTTGGAAACACGATACTTTAAAGCACAATGATGGATTGTCATGGATATGGAAGAAATCGACCGTCACGGGGATGAATTTTGTTTTGTTTTGCGTAAAACGCACAAAAGCTAAAGTTAAAAACACTTCATTTTTTTTTGTTCTCATAATTACTTTTGCATTTACTTTAGAATACGCACAATAAGCCCCCAGAGTGCAGTTTGCCTATTAAAGTCCCACTTCAGCCTGTCTGACGGTTAATGTTCTGAGAATGTTAGCATGACTAGCTGATAGCTGGGGTCATCTTGAGTACTGGGTTAATCCATGGTCGTACTGTGACCTGTACTGTACATTTACTGCAACCGCACCAGCTTCCATGCTTTCCTTTTTTTCTCTGTCACTGAGCTTTTTCCTGGATCGCCCCTCTCACACCTGTTCGTCACCAGTTAACTTGCTCGCCTGTAGAATGTTGCCTTTCGTTGCTCCTGTCACCAGTGACAGCTGAAATGTGTTGTGTCAAAATCAGAATAAGCCCTTATTTACGAAAGTCACAGAATGATGAGGTCAAGCATTACATATAAATTGTCTTTGCCGTTTTTTTAAGTCAGGAAATGTCAAAAACAATCACATTCGGGTGTATTTATCATTGACGCGGCTCTTTAGTGATTCAAAGCCGCTGCTGCTGCTGCTGCTTGTAAAACACACAGACAACGGTGTAATGTGCAAAAAAATGATTCAAAGCCAGCTCTCCTCATTAATCATTAAGAGAGTCGGCAGAGGACGCTGGTGGTATCGCTCAAATCACCTTCTTTCTGTATGACACTGAAAAGGAGCACTGACAGCTACAGCAGGGCTGAGGATGGTAATGATTGATCAGCGGTTGTTTCAATTACCCACACAGTTTGGAGAGCCGGACTGATCAGCAGCTAATCCGGTTAAGTTGGTCCAAAGTGAAGTCGTCCTCGGCTCAGCTGCCGCTTTTACTTCCTGCCGCTTTATCTCCCGCGAAACTGATCAGCTGAAGTTCTAACAAGGGCTTTCAGCAAGCGATCGTCGCGTATGACTCAGCCCTGACCGCGAACATGGGCTCATTTTCTTAAATAAAACCACCGACACTTCCTCGCCTGTTGTCGGGAGATCAGAGCAGACAGTTCCGTGGCGATGCACGTCTTTGCAGGCCATTTTGCTGATAAGAGAATGAGTCAGGCTTTTGTTTTAATCTCTCTGCACGGTTTCTGCCAAACAACTTCAGTTTTTGGACAGTTGTTAAAACGGCAAAACTCGTTTTTAATGCTAAAAAAGATTTTAATGCTTAAAAAAAAAACGATAGCTGATTATCTTCATCGCTGACGATCAAAGAAAGGCTGCTTCAGATTAGCATCCTAATCAGGACAAAGGGCTGTGGGTGTTGCAGGGGAGGTCTCAATCAGTCATACCCTCTTGACTCGCTCTGTGAGCACATCACTGCACTTTCTTCTGCGCCGTATCGACTGGCGGAGCTCGTCAGGCTTGTGGTTTCTGTTTCTTTTAGTCGTGCGGTTACGGTTTCTTCAGAAGTGATGAATACAGAAAGCAACAACCTTCATGTCGGCGTCAGCCTTGGTTTCCCCTCTGACATTAACCTGGCATCTAGTAGACACACGACTAGTGAGCATGTTACCAGGCACCGCTCAGTGCTCAGTACCACGAGGCCCACGCTCAGGTTCTGCTCGGAAACAGGAGGTATTTTCAAGGTTTTTTGCTGCAGGCCACAGTATAAACTGCACATCCACAGCGTATGAGGCTGTGATTTACTGCGGGACGTGTATTTACAAAGTGGCAAGCGATTTTTGGCAGTTCACCTAAAAATAACACAATGGTTTAATTTTCGCCTCTTTGTCTAAAAAAAAAAAAAGGAAAAAAAAGGGGACAAGGAGCCGATTTGGAGAGCGGCCCTGTCAGATGGAGCAGAAGGACGGATACATTAGGATGAACGCTAATTGAAACGAGGGCCGCGCTCTTTATCTCCCCCGCGCGCTTGTCCCGACGCGGGCGGCAGCGGCGGGCGCAGAAATGTGACCGCGCAGAGAAAAAAACAAGGACTTTTTTTTTTTTTAAGTGAGACCTGAAAGGTTCTGACGAGTCCTTTCAGTAATCTTCCAGTCAGCAGGGTTTGAGACTGGAGGTAAGTGCGCAGTTCAGAGTTCACAGCCTCTCCAGACAAGCCGCCTTAATGCACTGCTTTCAAGCTCAGACTGTCTGCGATCCTCCTGCAGAATTACCGTTTCAGTGTCAACAAGTCGAGAAACAATACGACAGTGCGCAGGGTTTTTTTTGTTTTTGTGGGGTTGTACGGCTCAGTTTTTGTCTTCACTGTTAAGCTGCGGGGACGTGTTTGGAGTGGAGCGTCAAATAAGACAAACTTACCTATGAAAATATATGGTAAAGCAAAGGCCAAAAAGTGACAGTGTTTTAACAGCGTACTACTTATGCAGATCCACACAGACAAACTAATAATAACAACACAGGATACCAAAAAAAAAATATGACAGGAAACTATCAGAAGTGCTCTGATAAAGCCTGCAAGGGTATGTCACAAAAAACAGAAGGGTTTCCTCTGTTGAACACACGCCTTGTTATAATTTCACAAAACATTTCAAGATATCATGTCCTATATCGATAGATTATAGATTAGAACATGATCATCAATACATGTCAGTTTTCATACCACGGTCTACTTTGAGACCAGAATACCGCTGCAACACCACGCAGGTCATGTTTTTCTTAATATGGAGCCATTTGCATGTCAGACACGGTCACAGTCACATGGTCATTCGTCCGGCTGACCGGTTTGTTGAACGCGAAGGAGGGCAGAAGCCACAGAAAGAGATACGAACACAGAGAAGCGGGCGTGCAGCAGATTCATGACTTGTTTGTTGTCAAAATAAATAAAAAAATTTACAAAATCAGTATTGGATTGGTTTTGAAGGAGCCAACAGTGACAACACCTCCATGACTCTCATGAGTGCACAATGTTTTTCAGTAATTTGCTTACTTGACGTCAGGTGCATTTGCATGGAAAGTGATCTGTGTTGGCTTTGTGTGACTGTTTTGGCAGTTGTTTGAGAAGTTCTGTGCCACAAAGCCTTTAGGAAGGTGATACAGTGAAAAAACACAGGCCGAATACATATTTGGCTGAGCTGGATGAATGGGATCTTGCATTCTGGGACAGCAAATTGCTTTCAGGTATTTCAAATATGTATTTCAGCTGCAGTTTGGTTACGTTCAGGCAACGACTCCTGGAATGGGTTTAGGAGTAGATCATGGTTCGGATTAAAATGGGAAGTCGACTATTTATTTTGCAATGGTGGCATAAATTACGTGTGCTAACGAGCGACACAGCACCCGCCGCGAGCCGCTGAGAACGTGCATCAGGCAAAGAACTATCTTGGTTCCACAGGGACAGCGCTGCGAGGAGCCGCTACTGGATGCAGTGCCACATTTTTAGGGGGAACGATGAACGATGGAATAGATGTAAACATCGAACAGGGAGAACAAGACAACCAGGTTAGAACATCGGTGCATGATCAGCAAACTAAATCCATTCAGACGCCTGATTAAACATAAAACATGGACGCAACTGGCGGCAGAACCTCAATTTGAGCTACATTTACATGTTTTTCCCCTTTTCACTTTTTTTGACAGCTTTAGCTACTTATGTCTTCATTCAGAGTGTCCAGCCTGGTCACCCCTTGCTGTAGATCACCTGTAGATTTACCTTCAATCAGGTACATTTTACATTTATCATTTGTCTGTACTTTTGCAGCAACGCAAAACTTTACTAACTGTAATTTGCAAAAGAAAATTCTATAGTGTTGTGCTTTCACTGAATCGAATGAGTTGTATAAACGCTGTCCTCCGAAAATGTTCTTTGGCAAAAAAAAAACAAAAAAAAAACAAAACAGCCAGATAGAGCACAGTAAGTGTATGATAGCTGGAGATCGGGCGCTACAGGGCACAGTCCTGACCTCCAGTCTTGGATGCATTAGGAGTGATTCCAGTGACATGTTTAACATGTCTGCTGTGTTTCCATCCTGCTCCAACCCTTCTCCAGCCTCTCTCTCTCTCTTTCTCTCTCTCTCCCTCCCTCCCTCTCCCCGTCTCTGACCACTCTTTCTCTCTCTCTTTCCGAGGCTTTCTAAATAAGATGTATAAATAGGCCGATGACACAACTGTGCCCTTCACAAAGGCGAGAGAAAAGAGAGGAGAACAGGACTCTGGCTTTAGTCACGGCCGCTTTATTCTCCTGCCTTTCAGAAGCACAGGTTAAAAGGCAGCCATTTTTTCTTTTCATGCCTCCCTCCCTCTCATCCCTCTTTCTCTCTCTCCCCCTCTCTCTCTCTCTCTCTCCCCCCTCTCGTCTCTCCGAAACAGGTCGTCCATTGTGGCGGCTAGCGAAAGGCTACTGTGGCATTTATCAGAGAGGAGGAGGAGGACGAGGGGGGGGGAGACAAAACACACTCCCAATAAAGAGATAGAACAAGAGAAAGGGAAGAAAGGATGTGTATGAAGGCCACTTTTTTTTTCTCTCCTCTCTCTTTCTTCACAGAGTGCCCCCCCCCCCCCAACACACACACACACACACACACACACACACACACACACACACACACCCTTTCCTCCCCCCTGCTCCTTCAGGCTAGCTCACACAAAGGAGGCCCGACTCTCACAATGTGCTCTCTCCTTTAGCCCGGCACACTTTATATCCTCCATTCACTGCCGCTTCTTGAGAGCGCCCACGTGCGCTCAACGCATGTGTGTGCGCGCGTGCGTGCGTGTTTTATGGAGTTTGTAATGGCGGCAGTGGGGGTCTATGTTTGCCGAGGGTCTTATAGACCAAGGGGCCAGGGCTCTGAGGTGTTTCTATGGAAACGCCTTTGAGCAGTAAGGAGCACAACAGGTGATTCTGCTGAGGGCCTGTTCGTCTCAGCACTGAGGGACCGCAGGAGGTCTCCGCCGCGCCCGTGCGCGTGTGTGCATGTGTCTCACAAGTATAGCAGCTTATGCCGCAAAACAACTTAGTGCCATAGGTCTTAACCAGCTCCAATAAGCCGGAGACCATGTCTGAAGTTGCGGGCGAGGCCGCCGTAATGACACGCCGCCCGGCCCGGCCCACAGCTGATGTATGTGGATGGTGTCTGAAAAATACACTGGTGGAAACCTTTTTTTTGTTTTGTTTTTTTCTCCTTTACCGCACTGACTCATTGTTAGCACTGACAAAAGAGTCAATGTCAAGAGCAAGTCAATTCAAACATAAATGCCAATTCAGGAGGCGAGAAGAACAATGACAGCTGGGCTGCGGGGTGGAGAAAAGAGCTATAAAAGCAGAAAATGTTTAGGACCTCGGCGGAAACACAGTTTAAGCAGCTGCATCGCCGATATAACAGTCATGTGCTGAACCAAATGGTGGCGCGTTCATACCGACGGATCGTCACCTGAACCCGCAGCTCCCATCCTCTGTCAGGAGCTTCACAGTGAGTCTGAGCTCATTGTGAAGCCGTTCGCCTGCAACTGTAATGTTCAGTTTTGGTTCAGTCTCACTGGAAACCACAACAATTCCGGCAGAACAACAACAATAATAATAATAAAAAAAAAAGCTTCTCTTACTCCAATTTAGATTTCACGTTGGAGCACTTTCCTCAAAGCTAAAAAAAAATCAATACCTTTCTAAAGTCAACAGAAGGAAGTGGTAAAAACTGTTTCCTCTTGTTCTTTATGTCTCAGGTGAGGAATGGCTGAAAAATCAAACTGGTGGAGAGACACAAGAGAGACGGGATGAACCAAACCGTCCTCTGGTGTCAGTCTGTCTTTCAATGAGTACGCCGGTGATTTTTTCCATATTTTTGCAGTGTCCAGTAGTTAGTTTTAGTTTTTTTCAAATAAATGAGGGCTTTCTCTCTAAAGAACCGCGTCTTCAGTAGGAAGTGGTGGGCCTGGGGTTGGGCGCCGCAGACGGGTTAGAGATGCACGTTGCTCTACATTTAAGGACATAGCGAGGCACGGAGGTGGAAGAGAAGAGTACGGCAGTCTACGTGACAGTAAGGGCTGCACAGTTCATCGAAATGTGGCCGAGAGCAATATAATGAAGTGGCGTTGTGCTGCAGGGACGCCCTGACCTCCCACACGTGTCGCTCTCTAGATGTCAGAGAACATGTTGGTTTGGTACAGACGCTAAAAGATATTGCATCATCGATGTTTTCACCCTTGTCCGTTGGATCGCGAGTCGGCTTGTAGGCAGGAGGACACAGAAACCTCGGAACAGATTTCCACGAAACTTGGATGGAGGATCGGCCCGGTATATAGACCTCATCAACTTCTGACATGGATCCAGGATTTTTTTTTTTTTTCACTTTCTTGACTCTTGAGGATGGACATGGGATGTCTGCTTAACACTCATTTCTCAGGGAATAATGAATTGATATTGATGAAAAAAAATCAGCATATTTAGGTGACTGGTATGCATGAGTGAGTACTGTACAAACTGTATGCATTGGGTCTCATCCATTGTAGCCTCAATATTTACTCATTTTTCGTTAAAATGAAAACTGTGATCAAAAAGGATTATTCACACTAAATTACATCGTAATATCCCCCTTACTATAACATGTAGCCACACTGACGGCAGGTCGAGCTCTGACTCTGGAGACTGCACAACCACAAGAGTCACTGGAGTGAATTATGTCGTCTTTGTGACGGACTCAACGTAACAGGTTAAACATATGAAGTGCATCACACGAGGCTGGCGGTGTGTTTTGAGGAGGTAATGATATAAACCTAGTAAAGAAAATGTGCTTTTAAGTTTGGTGTCTTTTCTTGTTAAAACACAGCTAAATACAAACTTTTTTTTTTCCTCAGTGTAATCTGAGGAGAGCGTCTCCACAGTCTGCAGGCGATGTGTGCTTGTAGAGACGACGAGCTGATTGAGCAGTCAAATGCTGCATACTGAAATTTATCTGGGTGGGTTTTTTTTTTCCTGCGATTGTTTAACACTTGCAGCAAATGATAAAACCAAAGAGTATTAAAACATGGGGGAAAAAAAATCCTTATCTGACTGGCGAGGAACAACAGCGAGCTGCGAACAGAGATAGAAGGCAGTACAAGAGAAAAGTTTCGGGTTTGTGGCTGACGCATGAGGCACGACGGCGGATTCGCTCATCAGTGGCTTCGCCGCTGCCATGATATCTAAACGGTGATCTCAGTCTCGTTTTGTGTTCTTTCTGACTCAGATATACATCATTGTTTGTGTCTTTTAGGGTTGATCCTGCGGTGGTTCAGCTGAGCTGCTCAGAACGGGGAATACATGATGGGGACAGAGATGATGCAAAAGTGATCGCACGACTTTCATTTTGGCATTCAGATCCGGTGAGCGGAAGATAAAAAAAAAAGCAAAAAGAGCTGCTGCACCATCCTCTGAGGTCTGTCACAGACACGCGGTAGACTGACGTGTAAAAAAAGACTGTAAAGACATCTGTTTTTGCTTCCTTTACCGGGCACTAAAAGAGATATCAAACCGCAATGATAAGCTATATTGTAGTTTAAAGAAGAGGTAGATGTTTTATGCGTGGCACCACAAAAGTTTGAGACAAACAAGTAACCAACTTATACAAAGCAGGTGCAATACTGCGCTTTAGATTATTCTGATTTAGAAAGTAGATGCAAATAATGTGACTGTATCATTCTCTGGGGCAAACAAACGGTCACTGGGCATTTGCAAATAACCACACACACGCACACGCGCGCGCGCCGCGCAAACAACATAACAAACTGTGAGAGTGAGAGAGTCTTGTGTTTAAAAAAAAACCATCTACATATTTCATATGTAATCATAGTTAAACACGACAACAGAGGCTTGTTCTTGGAGCCCAGGGGAAAGTCATGTAAATGAACCAGGAAACTGCTATGTTTTTTATTTGTGCGGACCCAGCTCATGTGTCAATAGTGCGTTTGTGAAATTCTCAGGATCGGCACAGAAATAAACAAATCGGCTGGAAAGAAGCTGAGAACAACTCGATCATACCTTTATCTTCAGTCATGGCGAACAAAACAGCGTCTGTTTGTGTGCTCTTCTCTGATGGCAATGCAAATCTGCTGGTTAACGCAGAGAAAGTTGTAAAAAGGATCAAGTTAAAAGGAAAGAAGAGCCCTTTTGTGCTTTCATTGTGGTCGTGTAAAAGGCCTGACTGAGTTTGATAAATGTATCAACGTATTAATGCTATTCATTTATTAATCACGGTCCTATATTTACTACATTGCCATCTAACTCAATCACACATCGTTTCATTAGCGCTCCATGTTCATCAGCTCAGCTCTCATGAGATTGTGACAGTTTCTCTCCCTGAAGGCTCTTTAGTAACACTTATGTACCACTAATTTATCGTAAATCTATATGAACCTTAACTAATTGTTACTCCCCTGTTAACATTAAGTGTTGAGCAGCTGGTTACAGTAAAGTTGCCTCTGATGACTATCTTACTTTGTAAATGTTTAACAGATGCAACATTCATTGTTAACGGGATTTTAGGAAAAACTTTTTTCACTGCAAACAAAATTTAATATTTTAGAGGCCACTGATGAGCATAAACATTTGCATTAATCAATGGTTTATAAAGCATTTAATGTTTATTAACAGTTAATTTACTGCTAACTAATGTTTAATTACTATAGATTTTGTATCTGTTAACCATAAAACATATTATCAACATCAGCTGGAACCTTATAATACGAAGTGGCCTAATAAACGGTTTACAAAGCATTTAATGCTCACTAACAGTTAGTTAACTATTACCTAATGTTTAATTAACTATAAAATGACCATTGACGATGACAGTTTCTAAAGAGAGAGGCAGATTTCACAGCGTTGTGCAGTCCCACATAAAGCACATAAACCTGCTCATTCATGCCTTGCACGCTCAACAATGCAGGGCCGTTATGTGACGAGCCGAATGGGAACACTGAGACAAAAGAAACCTGTAGTTATGGCACTTTGACAAAACATCAGGACTATGAAAAAATAAAAAAACCACACACATACTTCCCAACAAAAGCTTCCCTCTCAACTCTATATTTAATGAAACACACCTTGGTCCTGTAGGAGCTTGTATTTTGACATTGCGTGCTGAATGAACACATCCAACTCAGGCGTGCACACACACACACACGCACGGACAAGAAAAGTTCAGAAAACTCAAGCGTTTTTTTTGTTTTTTTTTTAGTATTCAGGGATTAGAAAGTGTTTGAGAAATGGAAGGCAGCGTTGAAGGATGCTTCCGTTCTTTCTTCTTCAAAACTGATTTACAGCTGTTGATAAATAGCCTGCCACAGCTAAAAGCGCGGGCTTTACTCCGGCATTGTTAGCGCGTTATTATGAGCTTATGACATGGACGAGTGAGTGCACCTTCGGAGCGCAGCTGGCAGAACGCATATGCACTTACTGCAGTGGCATGCGCAGGACGGAATGAGATCAGACAAATAGTCATTTAAAAGCTGTTTAATCTTAAGCGCTATAGAATGCAACCAGACCTAAACATCTTGATACAGCACGACTGCTTTCACACACGCAAAAACACACAAAGAAAAGAAGAAAAAAAACAAAGACAAGAATACAAAACTGTAAAGAGTCTACCGGACGTGAACCATCTAACCTTGCGAGCAGAGAGGAAAATCAATCTCATTCATATCATGGAGGTTTGAATGCGGCGGTCTTACCTTGAAGGTGTATGGATGCTTACAAGGTCGTGCGTGCGGCTGCTGTTGTCTCTAGGTGTGACTTGAGAGCGGCCCATCACCAGCGCAAGACTTTATCACCGCCCAGCACGAGCCACAGTGTGCACGCCTGTGTGCGTTTCCTACCAAGTTCCCGTCTTTTTTTTTTTGCTCCTCTAGCAAGGCAACAGGTGGAAAGTGCATCTAAGAAGTCCCGTGAAGAGTGACGAGAGATGGCGTTAAGATGAGGCAAACAGGAATCAAAGAGCCTCTCCACCTTTGTGTTTCCCTCACAAAAGGGATGATTCTAAGAGCTTCTCCCGACACGCTTATAATTACTGCTCTCTCTCTCTCTCTCTCTCTCTCTCTCTCTCCCTCCATCACCCTGTTTGCCTCGGAGATTAAATAAAAATCAAGATGACATGCATCTCGACACTCAGAGGATGACCTATGAAAAGAGGCACTTGCACTAAATGTACTGGATTCTGTCTTTGGAATACTGATGTGCAGAACCACTGAAGGCGATGCGTTCAGGGGTCATCACGCAGGCTGTTACTCAAATGCAAAAGAGGACACTGTGAGGCGCAGAACGCGATTGTGATATCACAGTCTTATCAAGAATGTAGTGAAGAATTAACCCGAATAATCTCCACCTTCCACTTTATAGGTCACAGAATAAGAGAACGGACTTCACCACCTACGAAGCTCGACAACAAACGTGACACCGAAGTGAGTTGAAGCAAACTGCCGTCACCTCCGCAGCATCTCTGAGACCATCACAAGTTCCAAGTACAGACACGACTGCCAGTCTGTTTTCTGACAAACTATCAGAGGATAGTGAAAAATGTCCAGCACACTTTCCCTGAACCCAAGGAGACATATTATAAAAGTAAACGTTCTGTTTTACCAACCGACCAAGCCTCAATGATATTCTGCCCCCTCTATCATGTTAGATAAAGAAAAGCAGAAAATACTCAAATGTGAGGCTGGAGAATGTCTACATTCTATTTTTTTTGTTCTTTCTTTCTTTCTTCCTTTAACAGGTCCAACTTGTTAGACGCTGACTTATGAGTCTCATTCCCAGCTGGTAAACTGTTCTATGACAAAGCTTCAGTATTTGACATTGAAGGTTACAAGTGAAACACCTTTGCCTGATGGATTTTGAAACTTCAAATTGGAAGATTATTTTTAGTCAACCTAAGTCAGTTTTAAGTAACCTAAAAGATATTCTCTTCATCGAATTGACTTCTTGTTTTTAGCTTTTTATTGGAGCCTATATTATTGGTTCATATTATGAGCCAGTATGAGAACATCTGCAGGACATAATGCAGAAAAAAAAAAACATTCTTGGGGTAATCTATAATTATTGAATTCCCAGCATGGTTTATTAATTCAGTGCATTCATTACTCCATTAAGCATCTTTGTCACAAGTGTATGATGAAAACATTTGAGAGATGACTGAAAAGCAGCGTGTTTTCATCAATTCACTCTGTCTGCACATCACACAATATCTTATATATAAGTTGATATCTGAATGTTTTCCCTCGTATTGTCAAAGGAAAAATGATTTAGTACTCTGTCAGTTCAAGTTTGACTAAAATTAGAGCTGCATCTGGTCACAAATCAGGGTATTATGACGGATATTACAATTGCAATATGATTTGTGGCTATTAGGAAAAAATATTTTTGCAGCACAACTTCAGTTTTAACAGAAATAAGACTACTAATATCATGATGGTGTGACATTTGTGACATATGTTTTCTTACATCTGGAGAACAAGGTTTGTTTCTGCAGCACTACAGTACTTCATGGATACTGCACTTGCACTGACAACATTGAAATGATCATCCTGATGTTAACTCTTCACTTTTTCAACTACAATAACAACACAGCGAATGTAAAATCAGGGCTTAAACTGACAACTGTTTTCGTAATTGACTAGATTGTTAGTTATTATTGGTAAAAATGTCAGAAAATAGTGAAAAAGTCTACATAACTTATTAAATAAGCAGGGAAAACAATCAAATGCAAAAAATGCGTCGCTGACCAGCCTGAAGTCTGGATAAATCTGTCACCTGTCAGCGTGTTTATCAGTCGGTCAACCAGCTCAGTGTTTTAACTTCACACTTCTTGTGATTCTGTCAAAGGAGACAATGCAGTCAGAAGGTTTCATTTAAAGAGATCATAAGGCTTCCCCTGAACCCTGTATTGTTCTCTGTGATTGGCTTGGCCTCACACTGCGCTAAATGAGAGGCTGAGGAGCACACACACACACACACACACACACACACCATTCTTCTCTATTGTGGCGCTCCTCTGTGGACTCCTGCTTCAATAGGATTTAGAGAACAATGTCCAGAGGATATAGAGGGTCAGGAGGAGAGAGGGGGAAAAAAAAACCTTTGTCTGCTCTGCTGCCCTTATGGAGACGTCCCATGTATGGTGCACTAAAACACACACACGTACACACACACACACACACACGCACACGTGTACACAATCACACTCTCCCTTCAAACACTCACATGGATGAACTCTTTAGAACACAACGCAAAAAAATCCAAAATAAAATGAAAAATGTCTTCAAAATAATGCAAGTCCTGGTGTCCTGGTGAAAAGAAGAACAGGTGTGGTAGCATAGTCCGGTCTCACTGCCGGCGCATCAGATACAGCAGCCTGCTCGGGGGCCCCGCACTTCTAAGTTTAACACACCCGTAGAGTAGTATTAAGGGCAAGATAAGGACAAGTTAGTGGGTGACTGGAGTGGTTGGATGGGTCATAAACTGGACTTTATGACCCCAGGTTTACATTCTGATGGTGACAAAGAAGCAATAGTCATTTGTTTTTAAGTTATGTTCCACAGATAAGTTAATGTGTGTAAATGACGTACTTCCATAACTAACGTGACCACGGAGCCCCTCACTGACACTAGAGGTGTAGGTAGATCACATAGTGTAAAGTTTAAGACCGAGCCGGGAGTAAAAAAACGTGTTGGGTAGACTCAACTCTTTTCTACATCAGAACCCTGTGGAGCACATTACAGCTGCCGTCACATGGCTGCTACCAAAAAAGCGTGGCACATTTTTTGCAAATCGGTGGCTGGGTGAGTTTGTCATAGCCCTGCTTTAAGGACACATACAAGATCTTGTCAGTGCTTGTAGTTACACCGCTCCTAAATTACTTTCAACCTGGTTTCACATGTCTATACTCAAATCAGTTTTTTTCCCGTTCAGCCAAAATCTAAACAATGGCAACACGTTTGAAGTGAGCTGATGTCAGCCGATATTCCGGCCTGATTAAATCAATGGCCTTTCTTCTAACTGGAGTTACATCCAAATCCCGAAACCAAGCGACCGATCGTCCCAAACATTAAAACTTGACAAGCTTTGAAAGAGCCACAAGGTTGCTTCACAACTGCTGCTCTGGAGGTATTTTACAGAATGACTGCTCACACTATATGGATACGAAAAAGGATATTCACGTTCAGCGAGTCAGAAATGACACCAAGATGCTCAAGTAAAACAATAGTGCCGTCTTTTTTTGCCACGGTTTACCTTGGGACTGCCCGATAGTCCCCCACCAAAAAAAGTCTCATTTTTTGTTTGAGGTCGTGGTTAGGGTTAGTGTCCGTCGTTTGGTGTACGACCAGAAAGATCGCCCCTTAAGGTATAAAACATCCGGCGATTCAGCACCATGGACAGGGCTTCGGAAATATCGGACGATTGTAAGAATGGCACGGCCCCCCGATTACCTGCAGTTTAATACACTATATACACTTTATTCAAATTATGACATGAATCATTCACTTGCAGAGACTAAGGTCCAAAAAGAAGAGGGGGGGAGTCTGAGTTGAAGGGTGAAATGGCAAACTACCCCTGAGGATCCTCCTGTGGCTGTGTGTGTCAGAGACACAGAGCAGTATATCACAGAGCACACAGTGGTGCTGACAGACGGACAGCCTTGTTTTCTTTACATCTGCGCCGCTCGGAGATCAAAGAGCATGATGGGAGCGTGTGCATGCCAGATGCATGATACAGAGATGCAGCATTACTGACAGAGAGAAAGAAAGAAAGAAAGAAAGAAAGAAAGAAAGAAAGAAAGAAAGAAAGAAAGAAAGGGAATGGGGGCAGCAGTAGGGGGTGTGAAGATGGGAGCGAAGAGCGAAGGAGGAAAGAAAGGAGATTGATGGAAAGAAAGGTCAGGGACTCCCCACTGACGGACAGCTTTGTATGCAGCCAGCCACTGTAAAGACGACTGCGTGCGCACACACACACACACACACACACACACACACACACACACACACAGATCTACAACTCCACAGTTCAGTAGGACCCTCGCTGTGGCAGAATGTCCACGAGCTTTCGCAGACTTTGTTCTCTGCGCTGACACCGAGACGTCACCTCTGAACTGGTCCCAGACCTGCTGTTTGTCCATCTGCAACCACACTGAAGCTCTCCTAAACTGGGACAACCTCACTATTGATCCACTTTAAACCCCAGACCCTCATTTCTGACCCCTGTCGCATGCCAGCAGGACTCCTGGCACCGCTGACCCCCCACATTTCTGTATGCAGGGTAGGTGCACGATAAAGTCACATTTCTAAACTGACAATGGCGAGATGGCGAGATGTCATTGAAGTACTTTTCCCCCCCAGAAAAAACGTGACCAATGGAACAACTTCACATCACTGTGAAACTCCATGATGCTCTAATTACTCCGCTGCTCTCCCAAACTTATCAAATGAGCTGAAGTGAAGGGGGAAAAAAACAGGGTGTTGAAGTCTTTGGCAAAATGTTAACGCCTGTACCTATTCTTGGTGAACCTGCTGATATCCACTCATTTGCATCTGCCAACAGACCTGACATCATCACCGTCATCATCATCATCATCATCTCTCCTAACTAGATGACTGTGTGAGCAGCTTTGTCAGACACACTCAGGAGGAAAAAATAAAGATGTCACAGGAGAGAGGGAGAGTGGATGGCAGCTGCTGGTGGAGGACATGTGGAGAGGGACTTGGTTCGAGTCAGGGTGATGTGATGGAGGAAAGCACAAACGGGAAGTTTTTGGAAGTTGTAGATTGTTTTTTTAAGACTGACAAGTTAGAGCACATTCAAACAAAACAAAACAAAAAAACGCAGATCGAGAACAAGTTTTGAAAGCAAATGTTGCGTGACGCAAAGACTTCCACAGAGCTCTAATTTGCATCACATCTAAAGCAGGAGTTCAGGACAAAACGTGTTTTGGAGTTTTTTTGCATAAAGCGCATTTGTAGCGTGTTGACGCCGATCGAGGCTTCACTCACCAGTCCCGGTGCGTCCTGAGCTCTCCGCGAGAAAAAAAAAAAAAAAAAAAGACAAACTTCCGTCCTCCCCCCTTCTTCCTCCTCTCCCGCTTTAATTCCTCACCGCATTCAAAGCAGGGCGGTTTGGGGACACGGTGCTGCTCGCGGAGTGCGCGGACTTCTCTGCTCCGGTCCTTTCTTTCAAAAAAAAAAAAAGAAAAGAAAAAAGTGGAGAGAGCCCGGCCGCTGGTGGTGCCGATGTTGCTGGTGGAGGTGGAGGTGGATGTTTGGTAAGATGAAGACAGAGCGACAGGGGCGGAATACTGCCGCGGTGCGTAAAAATGCTGTGGAGACGGAGAGCGCGGCGCTGCTCTCACTCACTCGCTCGCTCAGTCACTCCCGGTGACTTTCTATCTCCCTGGTCTGGGCTCCCAGCACTCACCGTCCGCTGCGCCCTGCCGCTCACCTCCCACTTAAAGGGAGAGGGACTGATTTCCAGGTGGCGGCGGTGCCAACACGCACACGCGAGCACGCACGCACGCACACTCCCACATGCGCGCGCACACACACGTTATCCGTCTCTCGCCCCTTGTCATATTAACGCAAACAAATCGATCGCGCTATTGATCACTCTTGATTGGTTAGCTCTCATCAATTGACAGCCTCTCCGCCCCTCCTCCTCCTCCTCCTCCTCCTCCTGCAGACCTGCGTCCAATCCGATATCTGTTCAGCCATTGTTTGGTATTGTTTTGTTAAGTTCAGGTCCTGCTGTACAACTTCCCCAGTAACCAGTAAGGTTCCAGTGAATCAGTTAGTCATTTCAATTGTCGGGTTTTTTTTTTTTGTTTTTTTTTTCTGAGTTGATTGATTAGTTGTTATAATATATGGTTTAGAATATTGGAGAAAAGTTTAAAATGCTACACCCACGAGTTCCCTGTGCCCACGGGGACTTCAGGAAGGTTGTCAGAGAGAGGAGGGGAGGAAGTCACAGGAAGGTCATTTATTATGCTAGTTCAGTTCCCGTTCAAAACATGCTGTTCAAAAACATACCATGATGCATGTCTTCAGTAAGGGGTCTGCCACCCCTAGGGGGTCCTCAGAGTCACTGCGGGGGGGGCACTACATTAGTTTAGCTCTTTAAAGCTTTCAATTTTTTCAAATATGTTAATGTCTTCAAACGGTCATTAACATAAATCAAACACAATACACACAGAGAGCACGACACTGATGATAGTCTACCCATGATTCCTTGTGCTATCACGTCAGAAATCTAAGTGAAAATATTTGGCACATTCTGAATCGCATATTTCCTTTTTGTACTTTTAGCACGTACTGCAGCTGCCCTTACATACTCTTTCTCTCGGTATGCACTGGGACACAGGACTTCGCCTTTAACTTTGACCCCCTTCGCTCCTACTTGCATACTTAAACTTGAACACGCTGTCATCGCGGCGTCTGTCAATCTGTCAGCAGGCCGTCAAATGTTTGCGCTCCCTTGGCTTTGTTTTTACGTTCACCCAACATGTGATGCATCTTCCGCTGTGCAGTGGATTGCGGTTATGCTGGCTTGAATACTGCGAAATGCGATGTGATGTCGTAGAAATTCCTGGTATTTTTGGAATTCGGCATTTCACATGCTTGATGATTTTCTGGCACAGTTAATGGTATGGTAGAACTGGAACACAAGAAGAGCTTGGTTTTAAGTGTCTCGTGGCTCATCAGGGTGGTGTTGTGGCAGTGGGAAGCTCGGCGTCAGAGCTGGATGGATGGATAGCTTTGTATTCTGATTACAACCACATAAGCAGCTTGACCAATACGTCTGCTTTAAGAAACACAAAACTTGTGGGTCATATCAGTGATTAAATTATGATTGAATGATTGATTATCTATATTTTTCCACTAGCCTACACTCGCCCCTTCGTGCTGTGTCATAACAGCAAGCATAAATGCAGTGAAGATTGATAAAACAAACAAATCTTCACAATTGAGAAGTTAAACAAAAGTTTATATTTGCCTGTTTTTATTTTTGTTAAGTTACTTTACAAGATGATTTAAGTTCCATCTCAGCTCTCTTTTTTTTTGGGGGGGGGGCAGCAAGTCTCAGTAGGAAATAGTCCAACCCTCTATCTTTGACTGTAGCTAGCTGCTGTTAGCTTATTAGCTCAGTTGGCAGTGGAGCTAAGTTGCCTGAACCACATCCTCAAATCATGGAGGGAGTCATCCTGGACAGCAGGGCTCAGTTAAACCAGGCTCGCCAGATGGGCACAGTATGGAGGTGATTTACAGGACTATGTATAAAGTGTGTTTTAGGAAGATTTATTGAGGCAAAGAACGCAAAACAGTTTGTCACTCATGATAAAATCAAACAATCGCTCTTAAAGATCCAAAGAAATGGTACCAACATGTTGGTCACAAGGCGAGCGACCTCAAGAGGAAAGGCTACTGGGCAGGCAACTCGCTCCAGAAATGTTGCCAAAAAAGATGTGAAACCAACTGTCAACTGAGTATTACAGCGACTGCAGTTTGTTGTTAAGTAGTCTGCTGTGTTGTAATGTACTAAATTTCACTTCTTGTCGCTGGTACTCCATTAACAAATACTGTGGATCTGATGATCAGTGTGTGGGCACACTGAACGAGCAGAACAAAAGTGAAATCTTAGGGATATGCTAGAAACAAGTTTGCACTGTGTGTCATCCAACTCTATTGGAAGGCAAATGTGTTTATAGCTGTTCCAAATAGCCACGCTGGAAGGTGATGGGGAGAGTCAGCCATCGCTGAGAGGCGTGAGATTGGAGATGCAATTACATATGGGTATAACACATTTTCAGACTGCCTCTCCTGAAAGGCATTCATGGTGTTGTACTCAGTGGTTTGCACCAACATTGATGGAAATATGGTTGTAATTGTTGCAAAAAAGAGAGCGTCAGAGGTGAGTCTGAGCCCTACTTACTTTCCCAATTCCAAACCCCTGACAAGCAGAGTACACTGCTCTGATAGAGTACACTGATGCCTTTACTTGCATGCCTGTAAGAAGATGGCACTGAAACAGGACGTGCATCACTGGTTTTGTGGCTTTCAACTGAAGTTAACAGAAGACAGTGCAAATATTCACAGGATGGAAAAATCTGATCACCTGCTAGAACACCGTGGTGTCGCCACTGAAGATGCAATGTGTCTTTGAAAATACGTTTATGTCTGACCAAAGTCCTTCGAGGCAAGTCTTGCCACTCAGCAGCCATCTTGGCAACGCCCCTAGGCAATGATTTCTGGGGAACAAGACCAGGTGACCATCTAAATGAATAGAGAGAGAGACACACTTTTAATGGTCAACAGGACATTACTACATTACTACTGTACTACTACAGTATAGTATCATCTATTTAAATGTGTTCAATCTGCTTATAAAGTTAGGTGACTTTGCCTCAAAACAAGGTTTCAAACACTTTTTATTCTCGTAGGTTAAACCACACTGAGCATGTCCACGGTTCCACTTCACCAACTTCTTTTACAGTACCGCAACTTAGCTCATGCCAGCAGAGCCATTAAACAAATGTTTAACAGTGTTATGCTTTTAAAAGTAACTCATTACGTTTCAATAGCTATTACTGCCATTAAAAAGTAACTTGTTACTGTACTGCGTTATCTACTGAAATAAGTAAGGCGTTAGAGTACTTTAGAGTGACCAAAAAATACGGTAAAACCACTTTGCGACTCGTTGTGCAAGACGGTCATATTGTCCAGGCGGCCTGCGGCTAACTGTACTTGTGCCCTTTGAATCTGTTGACTCTACTGACATTTTGTAGCTTTCTTTACAGCCAGTAATGCCACAGTATAATAACAGGAATGACTGACACAACATAACATTTACAGACCTTGCAGAACTCTTTTCAGATTTTGCTAACAATCTGACAGTGAACTGGGCAGAGGGATGCAGTATTATGCACAGCTGTTTGAATGAAAACGATACAACACAGGCTCTTATAGCCAAGTGTATGATGTTTAAAAATACAACTGCGAGTGCTGACATAGAAATGATACTAGCACAAATACAATGGAGGTGCATGGGCTTTTATTTTTCAAAACACATGTCTACATACAAACGATCAAAGTTGCATTTCACTGTGATGTTGTTCTTGCACTTCATGCCACATGAAGCCTAAATAAAGGGAATTTCCGTGGAAGTTGATAATGTCCTCTGTCATCTAGCTACAATTAGCTAGCTAGGCACACTCAGTTGCAGAGCTAATGTGTTACGCAACTCGTTACAACAAAAAAGTAATCAGAGTACTTTAACATAGTACTATGTAACAAGTTACCCCCAACACTGCTGTCTAATGCCTAATGTTTGAATGGCTGCACCTCTCCTGCCCGAATAACCGAATCGGTTAAAGCTGTCGTGAAAATTATCTGTGCGCTCGCGTCAGTGCAACAACATGATTGGCTGAGATATCCCCCCAGTTCAGCTGTGATAAAGCAGATGATTGGCTTATGGGAGGAATGGGCCATCCCTGGCGTTACGTACTTTCCTATGAAAAATCCTTTAGGTAGGTCGTTTCCGCTCTTACGACGGCTGGTACACCTATTTTGCGCCAACAAACACGTTTTGTGGGAAACATGACGCCGGCTCAATTACAGTCCAGCACTTTCTATTTTCTTTCTCGCCTCACTTTGAAATTCGCATTTTCTCCTCCTTGTTATGATGGTTATGGGAAACAACACAATGGCACCTCCAGTACAACTGCAACCATCAGCTGGCTGAATTGATGGAACATTTCGACAAACACGGCCCGTCACTCTGCTCGGTTCCGTCTCCTGCAATCATTTGCTTTGTGCTTCAGTATATCTGACCAAACAGTGCTTGTTGTCAATGATGATCCGGCGTTCTGTTTCCGTTGTCAGAGCCCTTTGCATGCACGAACAGTCATCCCACAACAGAAACCGAGAATTGCAGTATGTAACACCTTATGTCTGAATAACTTCTTATCAGTATAACAGAAATACACTTTCATCTTGACAGTGAAAACATGACAGTCACCAAACAGTGTTTAAAAAAAACAAAAAAAAAACCCCATTGCCTTAGCGATGAGAATCCAAAACTGCAACCGTAACATCCATTTTTAAATGTATCTGCGTTAGTGTGGACATTTTGTACAGTAAGCTTGTCTTATTAGCATCTGCGTGAATAGCGCTGGCAGTGACGGAGGCAACGGGAAGAAAAACAAGCCCACAGCATGTCAGAAAAATGTGACTGAAGAAGTGAAGACCTCATATTAAGGAAGAGAGAGAAAGAGGGAACGACGCGGCGAGGTCATGGGAGTGCACACGGTGAGGAGAAGATAAAAGGAGGCGCGGCTCTACGGGGACAGAGAGATAGAGAAAGAAAGAGAGGGACAAAGAGAGGAGGAGAGAGAATGAAAGAGAGGGAGCGAACGAGGTAGAGAGAGCTCGGCCGTGCATTGGGGGAGCTGATGTGCCATTTCTAATCCCTCCTGTTCGTGGCTTTGTGCCGTGGCCCAGCAGGAAGTGGGAGCTGGGCAGACAACAATTAACAAAAGAGCTGTGAAGAATACAATTAGCCATCAATGGCCAACCACAGGCCTTTGTGCCTGTCGCCATGGAGACGGCACAACACCAGTATACCGAGATTACAAAACCCTTTTCTATACTTCTCCTTTTTTCCCTCTCCATCTCCCCCGTTTCTCTTCTTCCCTTTCCCTTTTTTTTTTCCACTTTTCTCTTTCTTCCGTTTTCAAACTAATGTCCCCTTTTTTTCTCCCTTTAGTTCATCTTTGCAGTCTTTTTCTCTCTGACACACACACACATAGACACACTTATATGTGCTGCCATACATGCAAACACTCGGTTCACGCTCCTGTGAGGCTGCATGACCACATGACTGAACGCCTGGAGATTTAAGCCTTGAAGGAACTCCCCCCCTTACAGCCTCCATTAAGACAAACTGACCCCTCAGCACCAGCAAGTGTTCTGGTTAATTTTCTTCAGACAGTCCTGCGCAGTGATCGTACATCTAACTGGCAGTTAGGTAACACCCGTGGTGGTAAGTGCCTCGCCACAAAAGTCTACAAAGACTGTTGGATGTGATTTTTTATTCCAAACCCTGCACCATCATGCAGTTTATCCCCAGTGTTCACATCAACAGGAGGTGTTGTCTGACTTTTCTACTTTGTGTCAACAAGCTTATACAACTTACAGACTCGCACTCAGTTACTCCCAGACTGTTTCCAGGTCGTCTGTGTCCGTTCAACAAACCAAATGATCTGTATCGGAATGGGCGGGGTGTAAACCGGAGGTGATTAGCGCTCAAAGGGGATGTGGGCATCATCAGCAACCAGAGATGGTTATTTTAAAGGTGCACTACGTCGTTTTGGGGATGACTTTTTTTTTTTTTTTTTTTATGGCTGAACAAACTAAATAAACAAACTGACCTTAAAGGACAACATCCTGTTTTGCTTAGTCTATACTTTCTGGAACCTGTCATCTTAAAGAGCAGCTTGTTATTTCAGTTATTGATTTTCTTTATATATATATTTGATTTTGTATTTTAACTTCATTGTTACTGTTAATGTTCCAATTCTCAGTTTGAATTCTCTTCTTCTCCAAAACTACACAGTTCCCCTTTAAGACAGAAATTGACATTGGTTGATCAGAAGCTGCTATATTTACTTTTTATTAAAGAAATAGTAACGCTTCAACTCTCTTTACACTGGACAAAAGGCCCACTGCAGTAGTCAGTAATCAGCTCCAGCCTCAGTTGGCTGTCGATACTTTTCCATCCATTTCTGCACAAGCGAGCATTCAGACATTGTACAGTTGACGGCGAGTTTGAAAGAAACTGAAGCGAAAGATATTCAAACATTGCAGCATCAGTGTCACTGTGCTATCCTTGGCAGCTGCCGGTTTGTTTTTGCACTTGTGTAACTTCCGTTATCAGCTCTGGAAAAACCATGTGTCTAATTCAGAATGTTATTGCTTCAGACTCAAGACAAGTTGAAAGTCTTCTGGTTTTAGATGGATGAGGTATGTTGTCAGCTGATTTCTACTGTTCCCTGTTTTTCTGGCATGTTTGTGATGACAAACGTGACGCACAAGGAAAGAAAAAAAAAAAACAGAATGGCAAACTCGTCTCCTGGCAATGTGAGCGCCATCAATCAACTATTTTTAACAGGTTTACCCGCAGTGAACAAAACCTGTGCTTGCTAACTTTGGTGTAATAACAGTATGAATATGAATGATAGACGAAAGTCTATGGGATGGAAAGTTATTACACTTAAACTGGAAAATGTGTGGCCCTGATCCTGCTTGTGGGTCATAAAAATACTTCCATACTGTACAGCGTTTTTAACGTTCTTCCCATAACAAATTGTATTAGTGAATCTGTGACTGAAATGTTTATCACAAGGCTGATTGTGTCGACCCAAGTGAGACTCAAAAGCGGATGATGGTGAAACAAGGTGAACTTTGATTTGGTGACGTTGCACCAGACTGCAGAGCGACTTCCTTCAGCTGCGAGACCTTCAGCTCATCCTCAGCAGTCCGCCACAAAAAGATCATTTGAACGTTATGACTTATCCAACCTGATCAAGTCAGATTCTGACCCGGTAACACACATCATGAATGACTATGACGATGAAATAGAATAAATATCCAGCTTATGTTCAGTCATGTCACCGGGACAGCTGGAATTAGTAACTGTTGTTTTTTGTGCCATTTCCTGAAAACAAGAGGCTCTTGTTCTTTGTGCGTTCACGAGCAGAGAGGACCGCCCCTTTTATGGAGTTCTCTGTTCTGATTGGATAAATGTATTTTGTCCTTTACTATAAGAGCAGGGGGAGGAGAGACATGGGTCACTGACCGCACACTATAACAGTGATTACTTTTGGAGGACAGAGCTATTTAACACTTACTTTCAAATGAAAGTGACACTTGTGGCAGCTTTAAATTGAGTCTGATATATAACCAGCTAGAAGCCCCATGCAGTATGTTTAAGTTCCAGGATATAGCCAAACAGGACCATATGTTGTATATAGTCCTGAATCGTGGCTAAACGTGACCTTCCATTAGTCTGTGAATGAAAATCTATGGTAGGATGTGGGTGATACACCCAGTAAAGAAAGGTAGACACCCTTCCTGTAATGTTTTTCTGTGAGTTTTTGAAAACGCAGCTCGATTTGTAGCAAGTACTGGCTGCTTTGCAAACTGAAAAACGGTTCTGTTGTTTCTGTCACCTTTCCTCAAAACTGCGCTTTTTTGTCTCCAACAAAGCATCCGAACAACAGACAAACTGTAGTATGTCAAAATATGGGAGAGGAGGGAGTAAGAAATGCAGCTGTGAGACATGGGGGAGCACTGAAGGAGGCATTTCTATGCATATTCTCAACCACTTACTGTATGATGTTCAACGTCGGGCTCAGCGGGTTTCCCTTCTGACTGTAAGCCAAGAGTCGTTACCTCTGCGAACCGCCAAAAATACTTTTAAATGTCATTTTATTTCACTTGTTTCCGCTGTTTTCTGTCTCTGTTCTGGGCCTCAGCGAGGATTTTTGCGCTGCAGTTTTCACACACCATTATGTGATTTTGTTAATGGTATGAAGAGTTTCAGAGCACAATAACATTTCAAGCAGGCATTTACTATTTTACAAACTGAACCGCAGTCGTGTTGTTTGTGTCACCTATTCTAAAAAGCACACACCATTGTCTCTGACAATGCATCTGAACAATGGAGAGAAACCGTATTTGCTGAATACTGAATGACTACCTTCAGCCCGCCAGCAGCGGCACAATGTTTTGATGATTATCTTTTATTATGTGTTTGAATCGCATCGGCTTAAGTTCCATCTGCCAGTTCTATAGAGCCCATGTTGTGTTTTGGTGTGTGCTAGCTTGGAAGGCTTCCCTCTTGTTTAAAAGTCTTATGTGATGACAGTTCATAGTAAAAATGAACTGTTGAGCTAAACTTCGACAATCTATCTATCTATCTATCTATCTATCTATCTATCTATCTATCTATCTATCTATCTATCTATCTATCTACTGTATTTATATATATATATATATATATATATATATATATATATATATATATATATATATATTTATATATGTATATATGTGTGACTCCAGTGCACCAGATTCTGACATTTTCAGTCCATTACTGTTGGATTTATATATCCTCTGCATTTTAATGGTAATTTGGACTCTGTATGTGCATTTATATTACTGCGATGTTTGCGCTGTTCATATTAAAAAATGTCTGAAATAGCTCAGCTGCTCTTATTAGAAAGGCATTTTAACTCCAGTAAAAAACCAAAACAAACAAAGGCAATAATAATAATAATAATAATAATAATAGCATGTTAATATTCACAGAACAACCGGTATTCATAAAAATGTGTCCATCACATTGGTTTGCCCATGTAGGTATGACAGCGGCATTTCATATAATGCTTCATGCACTCAGGATGCGGCCTTTTGTGAAAGATAACAAAAGAAGATTTAGATCAAAAATCAAATCATCATGCCCAAGGAAAACATCTTTTGGCACATGACACAGCCACGTGTTGGATAAACTGAAACCCTGTGGGCTCTGTGTCATGGCACCGTGCACCACGGTGCGACTTTGAGGCAGGAAAGTGGCATTTTCATAACCGGGTTTATTATTCACTTGCGCCTGTTTGTTGTTTTGGTGACAGACAGTGGAGTAAACCGTGCCAGTGTGGGGGCAGAGGTGTAGTTCCAGCAACAATCAAGCTGTGAAGTGCAATTTTCATGTCAATTATTACCAGAATTTGCATTTGCTCGCACTACAGTGGAGCGCAGGGTGCAAAAGCACAGGCGTACATGGACGAGGAGTTCATATTCAAAGCTGAACTCACGTTGGCCAACTGATCTCACAAACTGAAACGAGCGGCATTCTTCATTTTAACTCCACACGCATGGCTGTGGTGTGAATGATCGTAATCCAAGAGCTGTCAGTTTTTGCACCATGATGCCGTGGGAACTGTGGAGGTGGACACATCCATTAAAGATATGTTTCCTACGCTGGGAAAGGGATCTTGTAAGACTGGAGCAGCACAGTAACCGACCGTTTTCAACACACTGTCACTCACAACTTGTCAAATATGGCTGCTTGGTCAGTGGCCTTCAGCTTTATAGCTATGACGCTATGCTGTTTTATATTTACATTGTTTTATATCTACGATGCTCTATCTACCCCTCCGGCCTCCTGACAAACATTTCACATATTTCAACATTTGACTTTTAATAATAAAAATAATTTTTAAAAATCATAAAGCGCTTTTCAGGGTACACAAAGTACAGGTTAAAGGTTACAGGTTGAAAAGCAGAATAATAAAAACAACACACTTAAAACCTAAAAAAGAGACAGGAGTTCTTTTGATCATTAATTGGTTGTCAGACTGTTGCAATTTGGTTAGTTTTATGCACAAAACTACTTGGTTAGGTTCAGGAAACCATCCTGCTTTGTGTTAAAATAACATTTTGAGTCGTCACTAACACAACTTGTATAAGTTAACTTACGCAATATAACTTGAAGAGCAAATAAATGCTGACTTGTGGACACACACAGGGCATGTGTTCCTGGGAAGTGCTACGTATCGACCTCGACCAGCCGACCTGGTTATTCTCACTCTTTACACTCCGCTGAAGGGCCCTTCGAGAGATCACAGCAGAGGAGAAGCTGCAGCGTCAAACACAGACATGCACAATGGCCACTTTATCAGGAACTATACAAAGTTCATTTTGTTCCAGCAAAAATATGGAAATTTGACTTTGCTGTTGAAGTCATAGATAAAGATATCTATTGCACTACCTTTTATTGAGAGGTGTTAATAACTTATTATCCTGCAGTCCAGTCCATCACTAACTGTGACCTCAACCCTATGGTTCAATGATTATCTCTATGAATGAGTAAAGTAAGTGTGTTTTCTGGACTGCATTAGATCGTACAGGTGTACCTAACAAAGTGTTTGCTGAGTGTATCTGCTCTCAGCGATTCTGCTCCTACGACGTCAGTTTCCTCTCAGTGGCTTTTCCGTCAAGCGTGGTTTTGGAGTGTTCTCCCCCACACTGCAGCTATCAGGGCTCTTTGGCACATGGGAATTTCATTAGTCGCAAATGATGCCACACTTGCCACATCTGCCTACAATGAAGTCCTCCTCGTCACATGGCTGCAGGTATACTAAGTGCTTCTGTCCTTAGAACCAGCATAAGTCGCTCACCTGTTTTCTGGCGGCACAATGAGCCGTACATGCTGTCACTCCTGCTGCCAGCAGGAAAGGGCTCGGTCATGCTGGCATTGGTGACGTCCAAACCTCACAAACCACAATGAATACGTTTTAATGAAACACACAGTTGTAGGTCTACCCAGCTCCGGAACCAATTTATTTTGTTCATTCGTCAAATCTAACATATCAGTACTGAACTCAGTTAAAACCATCATGTTGCTGGTTAAAGTTGGCAACGATACTTCACTATGCTCCAGTAGCATAACATGCTTTCCTTTATACTGGTTTTGCCAACTTGGGGACTTTCTGGCAATGTTTTTTTTTCGAAATTAAAAAAAATTGTCTCCTGCCTTGTCACTCTTCCTTTTTCCGGTCACCTTTCCTCTTCCCTGTGACTTTTCGCTGCTATAAGGGCACTTAGGGGTCAAAAAGTGCTCAGGCTCCTACAGTAACATTACAACAGCACCCAGCACACTCTTAAAGGCATCTCCAGCATGATGGTTTTGGACCACGGGTAACAGCTCTGGTGAATGAATTCACAGCATAACATTAGCCACGGTAGCTGTATGGGTAGTCGGTTCGTCTAATGGTGAGTGAGTTAGCAAGTTGAGGTTTCGTTTGGATGAATACAACTTACAACAAACACACAGTGGGAATGATTCACTCCTCGTCATCATATACAAGTGATTCACTACGGTTTCAGTGTCGATATCTGCAGAACGTGACAAACACAAATTACACCATCACTAAATATAAGTCAGCATCAAAGGCACGGTCCGTGTGCGAGTGGCCCGCAGGCTGTGTGTCCTGGCAATCTTATCTTCAGTATCAAAGTAATCCACCCATAGATACATCACAAGTAGGGACCACTATTAGCTAATGTGGCATATTATTCATGGAGCCAAAATGTTTAACAAATGCAGGCTACAATGCAGCGAACTAACTGACTTCTCAGCTGTTAACATCCCTCAAAATCTCAACAGTGTGGCAACTGTGATTCCAAAATTCAGAGCATGCTCAAACCCTGCAAATGAAAGTAAGACAAAAGCATCGTCAAAGCGAAAAGCGAAAGCTCCTAATGGCAACGTTTCTGATGAAACCAAGTGATAATAGGGAACCTGATGACACTGATGAGGGAAACAGAGTTGGTTTCCTCTCTGATGAGTTGGAGGTGTACAGCCTGTAACCTGCAGCTCTGCATTACTCCAGCAGACTGAATAAAAGACATTGCATTTCCTGAGATTACCGTACCTCAAAAAAAAAAAAAAAAAAAAAAACTGCTTGTGTTTCAGCATTTAATGTTTCTAATGTGAAGCTGCAGCAGTAGGAAATGTTCATCAGCAGTGAATTAACTCGTTGCTCAATAAACAGTGAAGGTCTTTTCTCGAACGTGCTGCTGTACGGTGGATTACCGGTGTCGACATGAGCCACAGGAAAATGACCAGTCACTTAAACACGCCCAGTGTTTTTCATCAAGATCCATGCATTATTCCCTGTGAAATTATTGTAAATGTTGCCACAGTATTTCAAAAAGAAGCGAGTGCGAAAAATTCCTGGATCCGCACCAACAGTTAATGAGGTCTATTCTGGGCAGAGACCCATCCTTCATCTAAATTTCCTGGAAATCCGTTCAGAGGTTTTTGTTTTTTTTTTTGTTTGTTTCATCCTGCCGACAAAACCAACCAACAAATGTGACACGTGACGACATCACCTCCTTGGCGGAGGTCAGGAAGGCGTCACAGCCAGTTGTGTCACTGACGATCACATACAGACGATGGGAGCTCCTCTCCACGTGTTCCTCCTCAAACTTGTTCTCGACCGAGCCTCTAGTTGCCCAGTGTGTAATTTGATTCACACAAAGCACGCAGTTTTTGTCGACTAGAAAGAACGGTGCCAGCTCGACAATCTCGTCGCTTTATTCTCCCTCCTGCTTTCAGGTCGTGTACCTTTGTCTGCGCTGCTTAGGCCGGCCAAGCCTTGTTGAGCCGTGCCAGCCTGCTCTTGTTTGTTCTGCCAGGCTGGGCTGTGCTGCGGCACCTTCAGCCGCCGTTAGCTGTAGGTTCCTCGCGTAGCATTATGTTACCATGCAGTCTGCTATACAGCCTCAACTTCTATTTGTACACCAGAGTTTCCAGAGTGACGTGCCAGGTTGTTTAGAAGATGAAACTTTAATGATTCCCGTGAGGATATTGAGCCTTTGCGAAGAATAGGACACAGAGAAAAGGAGAATATAAATAGGTACACGGTCAATGGCTATTGAACATACAGCAACCTTCATACGACCAGGTTTAGTAGAAACGCAGCTAAATATAGTTGGTAGATGGCTGATATGATTCTCAAGTAATCTGGATGCATCTCGACTTCGGGCTTTCACATTTGTTCTGACTGTATCACCGCACTTACAAAGGCGTAGTCATCAAAGCAGCATTAATCAGTCATTTCCATCAACGGTGAATCCAATGACTGTGTAATGTGGCAAGCGTCGCTCCTTACATTGTGTCCAGCAGCTGCAGTCGGCTGTTTTCAGCGAAAAAAACATTGCACAACGTTACATTCAACAGGTTGCCAGAAACAGCACTGAGGAGCGAGGGGCCACAGCGCTTGCATTTAACCAACAAAAAGGACCTGAGTTATTTCAGGAGGTGATTTCAGAGGCTGTGAGTCACTGGATTGTATGATTCCAGTGAAGACAACACCTGGAGTCAAAACATCGGCGTTAGCATTGCCCCTCCTGTCCTCAGACGCTGTTTCACCTCATCCCCGGAGTTTTAGTCCTGTTTAAAGCTGCGGTGGCGGTCTTCAGGCCATGTTCATGGGTGAGTGGCGAGCTTGGCCCCGCCCACTGCGGTGACTGTGCTTTCCAGGCGGCTAGCGTCAGCTGAAAAAGACCTGTTGCCTCCACGGCTAACTGAGCTATTTTCTAATGGTAGATAGTTGCTGCAGTCAAAGACGGTTACAGCAAAAGACAACTGAGCAGAAGTGTGTATATTTCTCTTAATGTTGATAAAAACTTTTTTTTTTTCTTTTTTTTAAAAAAGGTTAGAGGGATTGGCTCAAAGTAAAGTACATGGTGTGTTCAATGTAATGGGGATCATGTCACTCAGGCCAACAGTGTATCACATAATACATGTTAGCTGGATCAGGTCACTGTTGCTGGCTTTTCATGGGAATTGTTGTCAAAAACAAAACATACAGACCAGACCAGTCCAGCAAAAGATGTATTTCAACCATCACTTACTAATACAACAGAGGCGTTTAAACTGGCAGGTTCAAGTTACATGCATGAATTTGTGAGTAAAATGTTCCGTTGCCCTCAGGATATCCTTCAAATGTTAGATGCGGAACAAATTACACGTGATGCACCGACAAATTCAATTTGTCGTCATCTGTTTCTCTTTAAAATCGCTGCCCTTTTTGCTTAAAGTTCTATTCATGACGCAGCGATCCAAGTACAAACTGGTGACACATCCATCAGAAATTATACATCGCCACATGCAATGTTCTGATGTGAAAGGCAAGAGGTCACACGTGGGACTAAAATGATGCGACACTATTTCTAAAAAAAGAAAAAAAAAATTAAAACAACAATATGTAGAAATTGACATTTTATACAATTAATCACCTCCCCACCAGTGCAACACATCCCAGGTCTACAACAATTTGTTGCTAACTGCAAACGAAACTCATCACATCATAACAATGCAATTTGTTCTGAACACATATGTAACGCTGTGATCTGATGCACAGATGAGTGCAGAAACAATAATAGAATAATAGTGAAATGTGGCTGAGACAGAGGCACCATTCACCCTGTTACAAGACACTGTGGCATCAACATGGTTTTGGAGCTGTTAAAGCTGTTAGCTGAAAGAGTCACATAATGTCGCCTTAAAATGTGAAATGAGTACAAACAGGCGTGCTTTTTGAATGGAGAAACATAACCCCTGTAGATGCTTCCATTCCAACAGGACTCGCTGAAGGGTTTGACGAGTGCGACAGTTCTGTGAAGCACACAGTCCAGCCTTCACAGTCGCCAGATCTCAACCCAGTCGAACACCTATGGGAGATCCAGCTGCGAGACAGAGCCGTGCGCCACCGCCGTCAGCGTGACAGCAAAAGTCACTTTGTTAATCTCTCTGGGTAAATCTACGACGAGGAGCATTTACTGTGAAATTTGTCCCCAATCTGTGTCTCAGTTGATTTAGAGACGTGAATAGATATTTGCAATGTAAACAAATAGGAAAAAAAAGAGTTGCTAATGAGAGAGTTTATGTACAGCAGGTTATACAAAATGGTTTCCATAACACATTACTGTAAAAGACATCTTAACACATAAGCACACATTAGTAAAGTTAACGGCATCATGCAATTCTGAAGGCCATGTTTGTTAAAATCTCAGCTTAACTGTTTAATCTTACTGTAAAGCAACATCTATCATTATGTTATAATCTGTTTGCAGTGTCTCACAGTTGATCAGAAATGTCGCTGTGGTGTTTGACAAATAACAGGAAATGTGTTATGAGAGCAAATACGAGTTTGTTTAAATATGCACACCAAAACAAGCCCCTGTGGCCGCGGTGGCAGTTGCTGGAGGCTTGTTGTATATGAGCAGCCCAGCGTAATCTACATGCAACATGTCATAACAACCCCGACCTCAACTGAAGTCAATTACCCACACTGTCTTCCTGTGTCCCACTTTGCCCCTTTTTTCTGGGGTTGTCAGATCCTGATGCCACAGATTGGAATCAGGTCACTTGACTGCTATCTCCATTCAGCCATTAGATAGATATCTGCTCTATCTGAGGGCTGCTGACTGCACAGCCTACCTGCCGCTTCGGTCTGCTCCTCGCACACACACATACACACACACACACGCACGGTCGCACGCTGAGCAATGCAAACCAGGCATGTCCGGGATGACACCCCGCTGATGGTTAAATATTAAATAGACGCTGAGACGATCAACGAAGTTGAGACACCTGCAGTCGTCCCAGTCTGCACGACATGGGTGGAATCTGGGTTTGGGGAGCAAGTTCAACATGATCTTTGAATGTGGAGTTTAAATGTACTTTGATATCATCGTTTCAGAAAAGGTCTCTCTTGTTTGGGGTAGATGTGGATTTTTGCAGCATCCCACATGAATGTTTTTTGCATACACAAGACAGAGTGTCCCCTCCACACAGACATCTTCAGCCATGTTTTCTGTCCATCTCAAGGCTGCAGCAGCTCATTTCGCTGATTAACACTGATTAAACCAGAGTATTATTGTGTTATCCCCACACAAATGACCCTCATAAAGAGTTTGTTGTGTCACAGAACTGGTTCAGAGCACGGAAATAGACTCTGAGGAGCGCTGGACGAGGGAGAGAAGTAGGCCTACAGCCACCGCTGTGGGAGGTTTTGGGTCAGTGTTTCCAGCCGCAGCAGTGGACACTCAAACTGGACTGGTGTAACTTTTGTCGGATCAATATGTGATGAATTCACTCCAAAAATAGACACCGCTTTTGAGCAGATCACAAAAAAGTACCAAGTGGTATGTTTGGGTCTGATCTTCTCCTTTTTGATGGTGTTTTCCTTTGCCGCCTCCACACTGTAGTGATGAAACCGGATAATCTGTAATTTTATGTTGATGTTGTGCTTTTGTATTTTTGTTGTATTGTCCTAATTTACTGGTTGCAATTCAGTGTTTTCTGCATTTAAAGGCTGGTTGGACATGTTCGAATCATTTTTTGTGTAGTTACCTGAGCTTTTACGTTATTTGTGTTATGTTATGTACCTGTTTGATTATATTCTTTCATATAAAAAAAAATGTTTGGCTTAAATTGCCTGTAGGTTCAGTTTTTAATCATTTACTCACAAACTGAAGATCATACACATTCGCTGACTGAAGATAGTGAAATTAAATGCACATTTCTTACAAAATATTATTATCAAAATGTGTTTTAAGGCACAAACTGCTGTAAAATATTACATTTTCTACTGCTAATGAAAAAATGTCCACCATCTTTTTTTGTTCCCCAGACCGAGACTTGACAGTCATGTAACATGGACGCGGGACAATAGAAAAGAATAGGCAGAATAAAAAGTGAGATTCTCGTAATTTTAGGGCCATTATTGTGAAATTACTGCCTCTTGCGCGGTAACCCAAAGTAGCTATTACACATTTTGATGTGAGACTGGGTTGGCAGTCAGCAATAGTTGTTAAATAACTGAATCAACACTTCTGGAGTCTTTATTCTATTCTAAGGACTAATTTAAAATAAATCATAGGTATTGGTCTGTTCTTTTAGTTGTATTCATGCTTAATTATTACATTTTTCTAACATATTCGTTGCCTTTTCCACATTATTTGATGTATTTTTGTAACTTTTTTTAGTCTTTTCTGTCATCTGAAAGACATAACATGCTGGCAGTGTAAGATATAGAATTAAAAAACGGTTGTCAGAATTAATACATGAAAAACTGATTCAAGCTAAAGAGGATCAGTTCCAGAGAACATTCGTACAAGATGTGCATCAGACAAAGTTGTTGTCACGTGTTACGTGGTTTTTCATTGGATTTCATAATGTTTCAGAGACTGTATCACTGAACTTAAACAGAGTTTATCTGTCAGTGACTTATTTTGTGGTTGTCATCAACTCTCCATCACAATATGTGAAACGTAGAAACTTTTCCCAGTCAGATTTACCTCCCCGATTAACTCATCCTCTGCTCCCACATGAAGTGATGTGGCGGTAGTTATTTCTTTGTGGGATCTTCCTTTAAATGAGCGAGCGCCATCACACGTACTGAAAATGAATATAATGTGATGACAGGTCAGGTCACCAGGAGCAATTCTGATGTTGCGAATGCACAAATCACAATAATCTAGTGTAGCTTTAAGTATTAATACAATCCAAACACTAGAATCACAGTGAGGATAGATGATGAACAGTAACTTTGTACATTTCCTGTGGTGAACACCATTAAATAATACTCATTTCAAATGTTGAATATAATAAAGTGTATAATTATAAGAATGTTGAGTGAAATTTTATTTACATGTAACAGAGGAGCTCCATGACTGCATGAGCACTTCCAATGTGAACATATTTAGTCATTTTGCATTGATGTCAGTCTTTCACCTCCAAGTTATTAGAGTGGTTTGATAGCAGCCTGGTTCACCTGCAACATGGTGACCCATGACATTCAGCCTACATATGTAGTGTACCATGCACACCAGAGGGAGGGAGGGGCCCCTGAAAGGCTGACAGCCCTCTGAGATAAACACCAACAGTGGAAAAACCTCAAAAGATTATTCTGCTTAGCTGACACATTATCCCACCGATAGCACAGATCTGCTTCGGTGAGCGTTTCGTTAGAACAAGGTGTCTTCACCAACACGGCAAAAAAGACGAAGTGACAAACAACACATATGCACACATACCGACACATAGCAAACCGCACTGCGGCAGCTGAATGAAGCTTGTCGAAACAAGCGTTTTTGTGAGCGTGCCTAAATGTTACAGATTCTCCCGTCCGATAAGCGAAGTTCGCATTATTTCTGAGAAGCAGGCACACCGCAACACCCTCCTTTCCGACGCCGCATCCGCTGAACGCAGCAAAACAACACAGCGGAAACGTGTCGAACTGGAGGCGAGAGCTGCTTTTTTCGCAAATATTACCCTATAGAGATACGGAGACCACAATGACCTGATTGAGTTGATAGCGATGCTCACAATATTCTACGGAAAGTCTCCAGAGGGCCGACTCAGTGTCGGTCAGTGTCTGCGAACTGCGAGTGTGATCCCGAGCACCACAGGTCAGCTGGACGGGGTCAGACGCTCCTGCCGACCTACACCGACCACCTTCGGCCTCCCGTTTATTCCCCTCTCCCTCCATCTTGCTTGCAGCTCTGGCCCGGCTACACTTTGCCCTCTGCTGATGGAAAGCAAATAACAAGGCACATAAAAGGCCCGCTCTCTGTCCACGGACTCACACATAACATGCACAAGTACACACAGGCGCACACAAGATAACAGGGCCTCTGCGGGGGCGAGGGTGGCGAAGGGGGGTGGATTCAGGGAGTTGAGGGTCGAGGAGGGGTGGGGGAGTACGGCACTGCCCCACACAAAGGCAGCCCTGAAATAGCCCCCTCGCACAATGAGACCTGCCACTCTGTCTATGAGATAATGTCTAATTGAAAACACTGCAGCCATTGTGCTCCTGTCACCGGCTCTATTGTCCAGATAGCCCTCTCCCCCCCACCTCTCTTTTTCCATTGACGCGGCGCGATTGTTCCTCGCCATTGTGGCAACCCTACTCTCTCTCTCTCTTTCTCTGTCTCTCTATCTCCCCCCTCTCTCTGTATTGTTATAATTTCATTACTTATTTGTTTTTTGTTCCGCTTCTCCTTTCACTCCCCTGCAGACCTTTTGTTCACCATATTTAGGCACTTCATTGGGATCTGCTGCCAATGTGTGTGTGCGTCTGTGTGTGTGTGTGTGTGTGTGTGAGCAGGTGTCGGTTTCACGAGGAGATAAAAACAGGAAGCGAGATAAAATAGTTCTCTCAGATGAAATAAAGCCCTTGCAGGCATCACAGAGGGGGAGATGGGTTTTATCCGCATGCAGTTCTTGATTCTGGTAATATGAAACATGGCCCTCGCGTTTCGTCGTCCTCTGAGTCAAGCGGCTGTGAGCACAACAGGCATTGTCCACAGTGAATTACAGTGTGCAGGAACAGCCTTTTGTTGACATTGTCACAGCCGGCCCGTGTCCAGAAACTATGGACAAGCTATCACCTAATGACACAGATATCTGGCGGAGACAAGACGAACGCGGATCATGAATCATGGGACTGAGGGGAGGCAGGGTAATACACCAGAGGCCTCCGGCACCGACTACGACAAAGCTGTTGCTGTATGTACTGTATCTCCTGTTAATCTTCCAGCTACTTTGTATATGGTTCTTTTCAAAAGTAAATGTGTTCCCTCTAAGTATTCACAAAATATGCAAAAGCAATACAAAAGGTTGTTGAAGTTAAGATATACTGTAAAGATAAAATAAACCACCTAAACCAGATTCTAAATATCTCTCTAGTATGGGTAGGGAGCAAGAGATGCCTGCTGAAGTTAGCATGCTAGCTAGCTCCTGCCCTGCCTCAAAATATCATTTTGCACTGCAGGCAGCGATAGTTCAATAACATTGCCTTTGTTTCAGCTGGGAGAAATAAGCGCAGGGTGCTCTTTATTTCATTATCTCTCTTGGCTTTTAGTGTAATAAATGAACAAAATAAACTCAAAATGTCGAGAAAGGGAAAACTCTACATCTCTTTTCCATACCAAACAGAAAACCGTACACTGTCTGAATGGAAGTTTCTTTCTTTTAACCTAACTCACGCGAGCTTAGTTGCCTCAGCATTCAAACTCGACATATATGAAATACAACTCACTTAAGTTGGTTGGTTTGTCTTTCCACAATCATCTCTGTTTGGCCGAAATAAATCCTCAGTTCATAAAATGCTCCAGCTCTACAAGCTGTTTTCACCCGCTGCTGATGTTTGCCTCTCTCTCTTTCTTTTGCAGGTTGTTTGCCTCCCCTGTCCTGGCCTGCTGTGTCTTCTCATCCCTGGAGTCGCAGTCCTGATCAGAACTGCTGTAAATCACCTCTGTACTGTAGCACCTGTTGCCTGACTAAGCTCCTCGTGGAGGCTGTGTTCAGTCCCAGTTTGGTGTCCAGCTGTTTTTACTCTTAGGCTGCTAAGCCTGGTGAACTGAACATCAGCATGTTTTAGAACATTGTCATAGCATTGTCATTGTGCACATGTTTGCTTGCTGGTGTTAGCATTTAGCTCATAGCACATACCACACTAGCAGTAGCTGACTAGCATGGCTGGAGAATCTTAGTCTTGTTAAATGTCATATTGTTAACATTTTTACGAAGACAAATCATTTTATAAGAATAATACATCTACGGAGCTTGTATGAGATGCAGAATAAAGTCATATCTTAACCTTAAAAACAGTTTAACCATGTAAATTAATCCTTTCACAGTGTTTGTTGGGTCCAAAATGATGTCTTGTATATGTCTGTGTAAGAATTCTGATGACTGGTTCCAGTTTCTACCAAGGTTTGTGAGCCAGTAGTATAACCCTGTTGGTCTTATATGGTATCTGCATTTCATCAGTCATTAACGGTCTTGGTAGCTGCCAGCTTGTTGGGAAAAATGTGAGAACGATAAAAAAAAAATGAAAAAGCAAGAATGTTACCTAGCTAGGATGTATGATGTTAAAGTTAGCTAGCATGCTGAGGTGTTCTGCAGTGCTGCATGTGTTGTGTATTTCATGAATTAAACGAAAAATGTGAGCCATCTCTAGCATCATTGAAGTTTGCTAGCTGGCATTACCAATGTAAGCTAGTGCACCAACTGGCAGCCACTTGAAGGGGCAGATGATTCGAGAAACAGCAGTGTTGTACCGTGAATGCAATGGAAGGGGGCGCACATATAGTGGAAGAATGCAATCACCAACACCTTTAAGAGTTAAGTTATAGTGGAATGCTTTCAGAACACAGTGATTAACTCAATTTGTCTGAAGAACCACCCGCAGCAGCACTAAGTGAATGTGTGTGAGCTACACGCTGGGCTACTTCTCCCGTTGTTTGGGCTGAGTGAACAGACCCTTCCCAACTGTTAAGAGGTATTGCTCTTAATACGGCCATTGTGTGTGGAAGCACACAGCTGTCGCAATTTGTCCAAACAGAGTGAGACATGTGAGGTTGACAGGCAGCAGCAGAGAAGACAGATTGTTCCTGCGAGTATGGCAACTTCTGTAGCCACCGTTGTGTGCTAACAAGTCGGGCAGAATTGCTCAGAGCACTGATAATTATCTGCCACATTGAACTTCTTTACTGTCAGCAAACCAACCAGCACCCCTCACAGTCACAGTGGGTATGTGAGCGCTTCACCTGGTCGAGTGACTAAAAGATGCTGGCTCCTTGCCATGACTGGATGTTGACGGACGGTATGACTAAAGCTGTAACAGTGGAATGAAGATTAACTGTAGACATGGCAGCACTTAACATGGCTCCTGATTGCTCTAATGCTTCGCACCGTGTTTTTGAATGTGTCAGCAGCGGTAATTAAATGTGGGAATCTTTCCTGCTATTCGAACGGTTTTGTCTTTTTTTTCTGTCACATGAAGCTTTTTATATAGGACTTTTGCTTGTTTGGTATTTAATCATTAAACACATTTGTTGAAACTGAATTATACGGGCTTGGAGGTTAATTATACACGCTGTACTATAATACATAGTTCGGTGATGTTTTAGATTATAGACTACCAATCACTGTGTAATTATTTTGTGTCTACAGGACATGAATAAAATAGTTATTGGGTACATAGAGCTTCATGTCAGTACAAGGGTAGAGAACAAAAGGTCAGGGAATAAGTGGTGGTGGGGAGTCACATCTTTGTTTATTTTTTTCTGTTTGATAATTGGAGGGCACAGTAGTAGTATTAACATTTGGTAACATGTATGGAACAATGAGGTTGAAGTATTGATAGTATAAATGTGAATCAGTTGAATGTGGAGTATTGTTATCATTGACACAAGGGTTAGTCTTGAAAGAAAGGTGTTCCTTCAAAAGTACAAATACAAGGTACCAAATAGTTTTGTTGGTGATGTTGAATGAATAATGGGTTCTAACATTGTTCACAGCCATACCAACACAATTACAGTATAGTTAAAGAGCATTTTATAGCCACATGTGGCACCTTTTTATGACACGGCTGCTGTCAAAGGACCTGAGGCTAGGTCTGCTGGCACCCTGTTTACTTTGTAATGATTCAATATGTACTGGGTGATGATATGATATATCTTCACTTGTACTTACAGGGACCCAGTAAGTATTTCCTTTGTACCTCATATACAATGAAGTACCCCAAAGTCATATCCATTAATAAATATCATATATAAAAGTGAACAATTAACAGTAAATTATACATATATTTACATGTATACATACTGTATATTATAGGTCAACCATTTATCAGATCTGTTATTCTGTGTTTTCTTCAGAAAAAAAATCTGAATAAATCTCCAGTAAGACGAGACAAGTTGCAGTATATCTGACTATTTGGTTTCTGACGATTTGATTTTTTTTTTTTTTTTCAGTGAATGCAGTCTTTAACACATTTTGAACAGAAGAACTTAAAAGAAGCTGACCTTTCAGCTTCTCTTTGAGAGTGCACTATACTGAATACATGAAAGGACAAAAACACACCATTCTTGTCTGAGTGAATCTGACCATGACTAAAACCTAAGCTCTATATATTCAGCAGATTGGCTGCTTCAACCTGTGAATGCTGTCGCAAGTGGATTTTGTCTCCACCTTACATGAATACCAACCTGCTGCTGCATTGCTGACTAACAGTCACTTAAAATGTGTCATCATTCATACACCCAGAATAATGAATAATCTCTGTAACATAACTTTATCCCCACGGTTCTACTCTGCAGCAGCTGCTTGACGCTGGCACAGAGAGACCAGACATTTACCAGCAATTTGATGCAGCTGGTGGACACAGTATATCAGTACATTTCTGACATTAACACCTCCACGGGCCAGAACCATAAACATCTGGCAGATAGTGCAGCCTCACACATCATGGCAGTGTGCTTATATAGCAGGAACAGGAAGGGTTCTGATGTAGGGGTTAGAACTCAAAAGCAGGGTTGGGAGGATAAAAGGCCAGTGGTAGGCTGGAAAATAATACAACATTGATACAGGTTGAGGTGAAGCGAGTATATGGTTAGATGACTCAACGAGGGTGCGTGATTAAAATATGTGGAAGAAATTACAACAAATAATGACTCATCAGAAGAGCTACACAACAGAATTAAAACTAAAACACACTGTTCCATAAACTACATAATTCAGCTGTAAAGGTACCGGCACATTTTCATCTCCTCACTGCTGACACCATGAATGCAAAATTGTGAGCATGGAGCACTGCAGCGACTAAACACCTTCAATTAAACAGACCTGAGGTTAATATTAGCTTTTATTGGAAATTCAGGTGTGGCAGCATAAACACTGAAATGTAAACACAGATTGATGGAAAAGGGTGGAATTAAATAAGTAAAATAACATAAACGAGAGTGCAAATTATAGAGCTGAACAAAATGTCTGAATTTGAACCAGTCCATCCTGTAGCTACACAGTGACATGCTGCTGTGGTGGCCACATCTTAAAGGGGATCGGTCGCAGTGAATGATAACATCTGGCAGCGTGTTTCCAGCCACGATGGTGATTTGACTATGACATGGTGACATGTTCACAACCAGAACCACTATTTCCATAATATTAAATCTCCAACTGATATCTTTCCTAAGAATTCTGTGTTTGGGTGGATTTTCCATCTAACAGATGATGAGGCTGCTGTCTCATGATCCAACGCTGTACTTGAAGAGAGCAGAATAATGCGGTAGGAAAAAAAGGTTCTTGTTGAAAAGGCGATGTGCGCAATTGCACTGAGCTGACACTGTCCCTTTGTTTCTCCTCTTTCTCTCTCAGGATTTTTTTTGAAAAAAATCAGGCGTATTTAGGTGGCAGGTGTCTATGAGTGAGTACAATTTGGTGCAAATCCTAATATTCTATTTTCTTTCCACAACACAATGTAGATTAGGATTCCATCTACGTTGTTGTGTTGTCTTTGTGTAGCTCTTGCAGCTCTGGTGACCTTTAATTATGAGTAAGCAGTTGCAAGTGGTTTGAAATTCAGAGTGCTATATGGCTACTGGGTTTGATATTAGATTAGGCTTGACTGAATTAAAGGGGATTGTCAGGTTTACTGACTGCTGTTCTAGTTTACAATGGTATAACATTTAAAAAAACTCAAATAAATGATCATAGGTAAGAAGCCTCTTGCTGTTTGATATTTTTACTCAAAGCTGTATTCTTTTTTTCTCCCTCTGTCATAGTCACTATACTGGAAATCGCATTCATGTGGTGACATGTTCGTGTCCTCCTAGTGGGTGTAAATCAAATATTAGCTCTGCTTTAGTCTCCACCACCCCAAGAAAAGGGAAACATATACGGGTTTGTAGTTGTTCCTATTCCTGATTCCGTCAGTGTCCCAAAAATGCCTTTTTGAGAGCGTTATTGCAGAAAACCGCTACGTGCTGCATCTTGAAGTCTGCATCCACAACAGTGAATGTACATGGCCGAACCAAATAAATAAATAAAAATCCAGAGATTGGAGGTAAATGGTAGAATTGGTCGATAAGGCAGAGACATTTCAGCCATTGTTTCTACACACAATAAGTAGCTAATAATGGACTTTAATTAATTATCAAAATTGCCATCTGTTGTCTCATAATGTATGACGCTACAAAGTTTGTTAAATGAGCAAAGGGCTGCTGTAAGGATCTTACTTTCATATACTGAACAACGTGTAAACACTCAAGGAAGTGTTCAAATAATGTTTGGATTAGCATTTGATTAATATCTGAGAGCAGGGAGATGGTAGAGATATTGCCCCCCCCCCCTCCCCTCTCAGTGCCCCTGCTCAGTGACCCCTGCCACTTCTGGAGCAGTCTTGGCCAGTGTGTTCATCAGATCCCCAGTGTTACAGCCAAACCACCTCACAATGAAAAATGCCTCCACATTTCCTTGGTTTCACAAACACTGTTTGAAACAAAAAGCCCTTATCGGACCTGCGTATTATTCATCGTGTTAATTGGAGGGAAAATAAATGTATTGTGCATCTCAACGGTGCTGTTAAAACAAGATAAGAACCACGTGAACAGGTCCGAGGCAGTAGCTATTGAATGAATTGTTTAGTAGAGAAAGTGTGAACAAGTTGGAAACAGTTTTTTTTTTCCCCCCTTCTCTCCGCTGTGCTGAGGCCTGGCATTGCTTACGTGACCAATCTGGTAATCCCCTGCTAGATGTCATTTATTGACTGTCACATATTCTGGCATTACCAATTCAAGCAACAAAGGTTAGAGAGCCAAACATGTACAGACACATTGAAACTAAGCACACACACATTCACCACTCAAAGCAAACTGGTGTCATAGCCCATTCACTCGATACATGGGGTGTACCTGTAAATTGGTATGGATTCCCCCTTAAGGCAGAAGCATTTGCATTTCCAAAATAACACTGATCATTGCAGTGCACTACTATAGATATGGTGTTAAATGAATTTGAATGGGTAGGATGTTACATTTATTCAATTTACATAAAGAACTGTGTTACATTCTCACCCGCTATTGAGCTTTTCTCCACCCTAAACCACAAAGGACCTCACCTCGCCATTCACTTTTGTTCATGACAAGTACAGCCACCTTATATTTAGGAAATGAGAGCTTTGCTGGGATTGGTAAGTTATTCTAAAGGCACTTTTGTTATATTTGTAGAAAATCTCCATAAAATCCCAAAAGCAGTCAAATGTGCTGACAAATATGAGAAAAAATCCTTGCAACGGTGGCTGTTGCAGGCATCTAATGAGCCCATCCGATCATCCGATCATGCATGTGTGAAAAGATTGAACAGGCTCTCCTGTCTTTCTAACCACTTACCTGCCTGCCTGTACACACTCTGCACTTTGCACCCATCACACATGATCAGAGTCTTCCCAGGTAATCAGTATGCTAGTAGCACAAGAATGGCAGAGAAAGCCCAACATTTCCAATACTAATATACTAGCTTGACAGCGGTGAGTACTAACAATAGTCATGTTTGTTAAGTTCATCATGATATTGTTGGATTTTTCTTACATGTTAGTGAGACAGGAGGTAGATGTTTATGGTTAGCAATTAGAAAAACATTAGCACAAAGCACAAAGACCCTGAGTCACGTTAACCCTGTTAGCACAAAGCACATACGCTAGACTGAGGTACATTCATGACAGCTATATTTCTTGTTTTTATATGACTGTGGCATTTAATGTATGTATTTATTAGACTAAGCTTAGCTAAGCTTAGCTTTTTTTTCTATTCAGAAAGGTCTGATAAACCATATCAATCATAGAATTTTCACAAACAAAAACAATTCTAACATGCATATCCACAAAATTGTGATTTCATGGTTAAAATTTGTTTAAGGAAAGTGTCTTGAGGGTAAACAGAGTAAATACAGTACAAGCAAATATGGGTGTATGCTGTGAGGTGAGATGCCACAAACCATAACCTGGTTTTAACAGATCCATCAACTGAAAAAAGGCAGTTAGTTGAAGTGGAACACTGAGAGATAATTATATCATGACTCACATTAGTAAAGGCCATATTTGGTAAAGTTCAGGCACATAAAATATTAACATGATTACACATGTTTTTATAATTGCTTTGCTTCCTACATCACAGGGTAGAGCAACAACGCGTCACTCCACCCTGTACTGAGGCGAGGTGATTGTCTGCTTTAAGTATGCTTTTAGCTCGTGATTGTCTACTTTGAATGAAGGGATAAACGTGTCAGTAATCATGCGTGTTTCGTAAAGTCCTGACTGCTATCACCTCCCCGAGTGATACCATCGACTGGAGGGAACGGCGCCGCAAATACTGACCTGTGTGTCACACGGGGCATGAATAGGTGCAAGAGTTGGTAGACGGTTCACACACAGGTTGAAACAACCTGCCTTCAAAATACCAACAAAACAACTTGCTGTCACTCAAACTTGATTGAACAGGTTATTCAGATCAACATGTGTGTGTGTGGCAAGTGAAATGAATATGTAATGTGTATGAGTGTATGCAATTCTACTGCTTTTTCTGTTTCCTTTAGATATTTTATGGCAATATTCAATATCTTTAGTGAGACTGCGAACAAAACCTGCACATGTACACACTTCAACATTAGGTGACCTGACCTGGAACAGGGCTGTATCCTTGTTCCCTCATTTACTCTTCCCCTTTGTGATATAAACTCAATAGTTTACTCTGTAGGGTGGTGTTGTATCATTTGACACCTGTAGCACACAGCAAACATGCTGTACAGGCAGAAGAAGTTAAGCAGCTTCAGGGAGTGTTGGTCGCTGGGTCTCAGCTGATGTAGTAAAACTATCTTTTGTTTTGAGGCGCTGATGTGCTTCGAGACCAGAAGGTCGGTGACGTATCCTGACGAGTTGATGTATATCATTACATTTTTGGGCTGCTGGATAAAAAAAAATAAAATAAGATGTGTGCAACATTTGACACGCCTGACACTAACAAAGTGCATTGCCCTTCACGAATCCTGATCATTTTGCGTCATTACTGGCAGGTACTGACTTGAATAACCCAAAATTACACATCTGATGTACGTAATTGCATGATTTAAAAGGGCATTCAGCAATTGTAACCCAGCACAGTTTTTTTCCTCAACATTCTAATCTAATGTGAATAACACTGGAGATGTTAAAGGGGCACTATGTTGTTTTGGTGAAGAAAGTCAAACTGTTTTCTGTTTGAAGCTAGAAAGGTGGCAGAGTCCGCCAAAGTAAAACTGAGTGAAAGTGTGTTGTCCTTTAAAGTCAGTTTGTTTAATCAGTTTATTTAGTTTGTTTAGCCACAAAAAAAAAATCTTTCAACAAAGATCTTTTGCTTCTGATTGAAATTTCTTCCTCAAAACTACATACTGCACCTTTAATATCAGACAACTTATTTTACTTGCTACGACCAACCTGACCTCATCATATAGGCAACTAATGTAGTGAAGTCATGTCAGGTCCATGACATAGTTGGAGTTAGTTACTTTAACCCAAATCATGATGTTTTTCGAAGCCGAACTAAATAGTTTTAGTATCTAAACTAATGAATTCAAAATCTTTCTCCAGAAAACCCTTACTCCACATTTAAAGCAGGAATTAGTGTAGATGCTGTTTCCAATGTGAGTCAGTTCTGCCTGTGAAACTGATGAGCTACATTGCATTGTCAAAAATGCTCACACTGCAGTGAAAACGTCCATGAATCCCCAGCATTCACACATTGCAACTTGTTATAACGCATAAATAAATTATCGTCACGCGACTCTATTGATGTCACCAATGATGGAAGAAGTGCCTGAAATTCAGTGAATCAACCAAGCAAGCAAGTAATAAAGGATGCAGCTGTCTTCTTGTATTCAGTTACATTTAAAATTTGCTAAATGGGTGCTGTTTAGCTCTGTGGGTGGAGCGGGCATCCCATGTACAGAGGCTTTGTACTCGCTGCAGTGGACCCAGGTTCGACTCCAGGCCTGGGTCCCTTTGCTGCATGTCACTCCCCCTCTCTCTCATCTTGTTTCCTATCAAATCTTCATCTGATCTACTGGCCATAGAAGGCCAACAAATACTTAAAAAAAAATGCTAAATAAAGTGAAAAAACAAACATACCAGAGGCATAAAGTGAACAAACTGACCTGATGATGTTGTTGTACAGCAACATCCAGCCTAGCTTTTCTAACGTTAGCTACTCAGCTGCTGGTCGTACTGTACCAGAACAAATACAGTCTGACCATGCCAGCATTAAAAAACTGTGAACTATGGAAATCAATTCATTTATTAAATGGAAATGCACAATTAGCGGGTTTGTGCTCGGAGGTACAGCAGCAAGTGATCACATTATCTGGGTTCAAGCACTTATTTTGTTTGCTGAGCGTGTATCTTTAGCTGCAGGTGTGTCAAATGGACATGGCCGGAGTTGAGCTGAGTGCTGGCCGCCGATGCAAGCTGGTGAGTCACGACATCATCAGTTAAATGTGAGAAAATAAAAAGCTAACTGAGCAAAAACGTTACCTGACTTTTCAGTTTGTGCTCTGAATGTGTGGGTAACAGTGACCCACAGAACCCAGAAAACACAGTGTGACAGTTAGACATGACGAAGTAACAACATTGCTCATATATTTATATACACACTCACACACACATACATATATATTCAAGCGTGCCATTTCCCCAGTGACTTGTATTCTTGCATCTCATAAAAAGTAACATGATAAATGTGTAATTAAACCATAACAGACAATCTTTTTTAAATAGGCCCATATGTGCTCAGACTTGCAGTCGAACTCGACCTGTGTTCCATGCACGCTATGAATATCCTGTCAGTCAGCGAGGCAGGAAACAGGCAGCCAGCGGGTTGTCTGGCTGGCTCTACCAGGCCTGCGGGGGTCAAGCCTGTCAGGTGGGGGTTAGGCAGGTGAGGCTGTCAGTGAAACAAAAGAACCACTACCAGCAGCCCCTCCTCCCCTTTCCCCATCCCGTCTGCCTTCCCTTCCCCTTCAGAACAATCACCACCAACAGGAACAGGAAGTGATGCGGAGAGGAGGTTGATCTAACCAGGGCAATTCCTTTGGCCGGGTCAGACGAGGAAAGAGAAGGTAGGAAGGACAGGCGTGGAAATGAGAAGAGATAGAAAACACACTGCTCGTAGTGGCAGTATCCTGTTTGGGTGTGTATGTGTGTAACTTTCCTATTTATAGAATATTCCAGTAGTGTCTCACCATGTTGACTGTGCTGTTCAGTAGTGGCTTAAAGTATCATGCATTAGAAGAAAAAACGTGAATTTAAACTTATATGATATAAGTTAGGAAATATTTCTATTTTATCCGACTCGATTTTATCATTACGAACACACTTCCCTGCCCTGACAGAAATCAGAAGATGCCTATGTGACCTTGACTGTGAGTAAGGCCGTGGCAGCAGTGTGTGCATGTTAACACTAGCCTCCTCATTGTTATTTTCACTCCAGGGCCTCCATGGAGGCCAGCTGGGGTGCAGCGTCTCCCTTCTCTCAGTCTTCCTTGAGAATGTGAGCAGGCGTGTGGCATTGAGAGTCAGCAGCCCATTCCTGCTCTCATAGCACAAAGACAAGCATGTGGCACTTGACAGCGATGCCCGATGAGGGACGCACGCCACCACAAGCCGCAGCAGCCCTGCCTTTTAAGATGCAGCTGAGGGGTCCCTGCCCTGAAAGGTGACACCTCAGCCTGCGCCACTGAGGCTCCTTGCGTCTTTTCTCTCCCCCCACTTGCGGACTCCTGTCTGTCCTCGGCTGCTAATTTCCGTCACACTTTCTCTCCTGAGCAGGGGGGCCAAGCCTGTGTTGTATGTTATTAATACTATTGTTAACTGCACACTCAAGGCTGGCCTCCCCCGACTCAACTCATCATGTTACAGGTATATTGTGCACAACAGAGAATTGGCCAATCCAGCTTTATATAATACCATCTATAAATATCAGAGGGAATGACTTGGCCAATTATGGTTAGATGCAAGCTGCCTTGATGGCATCAGACTTTCTTCTTGGCCTAAAAGCAGGAGGTGTGTTTTGACTGCTTTTTTTTTTTTTTTTTTTTTGAGATTAAGGGAGCGATTATTTTTGTAGAAGCGGTGTGTCTTATTTGTGTGAGAGACAACTGTGGGATCGGGAGTGAACACTGATTTCCATTATTTTGGTCCACAGAAACTGCAGTTCACTTTGCCAAACAGTTGAGGTTCTGATAAAACTCTGGCTCGGTGACTGCTGTAAGGTTTGACGTGACACAGCACCCTCTAGAGGTGAGTGTCTGGGAGCTATTGTGGACCTGTATTACACCACCGCAAACAGTGACATTTTAAAAATCCTTCATTTGTATTCCCACCTGCAAACTTAAGACTGAAAGTTATATTTACATATCCAAAATACAGTATTTACTGGAGCTCCACAAAATAAATCCTAAATGATTGCAATACAAAGCATACTCAGCTGGAGCTGAAATGCATCATTCTGAATATGGTAGTTTTGACCTTTTTTTAAATTTGATTTGAACATTTTATAATGAAATAGCACCATTTGTGTTCCTTTTATTGCATTTATCAGTGGTGCAATCAACAAGAACTAAGATGGAATTGATTTTGTTTGGAGGCGACAGTTTAATTTGTTGATGGTTCTAAATTCTCCCTCTGACTTCTCAGGAGAATACACACTGCTTAGTGTCTTCCTGCTTCAGTTGTTTTTTTTCTTTTTGTCTCCATTTCAGTCCTTTTCTCATTATTTCATCCCCATTTATTCATCCATATTCATACTTTTTATTACAGCCAGTTTACATGTGGAGGTATAGGTTCCATATATATCACATCACTGAGTGTAAGGTGTAAGTGTTGTTTGTTTAACTATGTTATCACTTGAGAGCAATATAAATATGTAGCTTGGATGGAATCATTTGATATATACAAGCCCTAATTTGTTCAAACTCGTGTGGGATATCCAGTCGGAACAATTGTTACATATCATTGGTATCCTGATGGGAGTCTTCGAAATATGTTTCTGCTTATTTACAGTCCCTGTTTGTTAAGTATACGGACAGCTGAACACCAGTGAGTGTCATCAGCTTTTCTAGTTTCAGATGTTTTCGTTAGACTTTCAATCTTGGCTGCTTCCATTCAGCGACATGAACAAAACAAAACCAAATAGGTTCAGGTTTAAATGTGCTGCATTGGATTAGAGAAACCAGTGTTGTCCATACACACAGATCAATGGACGGGGCATGCCTGAGAGCCCAGTGGGTAAATGTCTGACTTATTCCATTTTATGTCCAGATGCAGATTACCCCAAAACTTTAAAAGAACTCTCAGCCCAGAAACGGTTGTAGGTAGTGAACATTGCTGTTCAGTGGTGGAGGCATCAGTGGGTGAGAGGGAGACCTTTTTTCCCCCCATGGAGCCACCTGGTGGGTTGATCTGGCCATAGCCAAAACAATAAACTCAGGCAATTTAATGGGGGATAATAAACTCAGCACATACAATATATGTCATGAATGTAATAATGATGGGTGCCTTAATTTAAATAAACAGTTAACTTTTTTTAAATTCACTTATGATAGATAGCTGCTACTATGCTCAGACGAGGGCTTGAAAATTGTTTTTCTTTTTCCTTCTTACTTTAGCGATGGTGAAATGTTGTGGTTTCTTTCTTGTGACAAATGTACTTGGACAAAAGCATCCGCTAAATACCCTAAATGTAAATGTAATGTAAGGATGTGCCAAGGATAACACTGACAAAGCCAGTGTGTACTGGAACCAATTCTAATGAGAATTTGGAAAGTTTACATAAAAAGTAAACCACCATTACCATGTACCATTCTTACACTGATTATGACAGTGCTCACTGTCCCTCCACCAAACAAAGCATACAACTTAAAATGACTTCTTGCTATTAAACAGGCACTGTGTAGTTTCAATACTGGCCTAGGGACAAATAGCCTAAATAATTCTGAGTCTGTGTCATTACCTCATTACAGTTGTGAATATTGAAATGTTGAGTTTGAATATCTTCTCCAACGCTACGTAGTGGCCCTTTAAATTTAAATGTGAATATGGGAGTAGATAGTCAAGGTCAGAGGTCCTCATTAATGGCAGCAAACAGAAATTGATATTGGCTATGTAGATGATGTTGGATTTGGAGCACCCACACTTCCAAGATTACTTATCAGAAATCAGAACCAGAAACAGATTTATTGCCAAGAAGGACCAACACTGAATTTGTCCTGGTGAATAAGGTGCATGCATTGAAGAGAGGACAGGAATGTGCAAAAAAGATAAAATATAAAAGATGAAGAAAATAAAAGATGTACAAATTCTGCATTATTGTGATGCAAAGATAAAAGGGCGGTAGTAGGTATGTTAATATCAGTGCACACTCGTGGACAGAACAGTTGTTTTGCCTGTTTTTGTGTGTGTGTTTTGTTTTTTGTTTTTTTTTACGACATCTTGCCAAATTAAATGTATACACAATGTTACATCTGGGGTAAACAGTTGTTGTGCGCTTTCCCGTGGAGCAACAGGTCAATGCAGTAACGGCCTCCTACCTGCAGCGGCGCTGTTTCATATCACCGGACCTCTTTATCTCAACTGGTTCCGCACGCGGAAGGAAACCCGCCATTGAAGCAATCTCACAACGTGAGCGTTTCGTTAAAGTGCACTCTTGAAAAGGTGCAAATTTTTCTTCTAATACCTACCGCTGGTATTTTGTTGGAGCCATGGCGTACAGAGGACAAGGACAGAAGGTCCAGAAGGTTATGGTGCAGCCCATTGTATCCTTTTTAATGCAACGAACGATAAACGCGGGTTGATCACTTGCTATATAATTTAGCAGCTAGGCTAACCTTTTCTGGTTAGCTAGCCAGTCATTCATTCTAACGAGCATGTACGAGTTCAAACAGAGCTGCAGTGTTACGACGACTTATTACAAGCAGGGTGTCGGCTACTGATTTTAAATGTTTTTACAAACACTTCTGGCGCTATGAATGGCGTTCAGGTGACCGGTGGGTACACCCAACTGCTGCTACGTTACCTGCGTGCAACGCGCTAAACTGCGTAAAGTTACAACAGGTCTGGTATTCTTTGTTATGGCCGCCTTTAGCGTTACTTACTGCATTACATGGACATTGCTGGTTTTATAAGAGAAGTGTCCAAATTAAAATGAGATTGGAGACTGGCTGTGTTATGTAATCAGAATTTTACATGGACATGTTCAGCGTAACGTTGATTTTACAAACGCTTGTTTTCTGTGTCAAAATGTCTGAATTTCCATTAGCCAACATGATCAGTTCATTACCTGTTAATGTGCAGGTACTTTTCATGGGATATTTAGCTTGCATCGGTGTTTGTGTTTGCCTGCCTTTGAACACTAAATTTCCTTGAGTCCACGTATCAGAACCTAATTTTCAGGTATCTACAGAATGTAAGTATTAGTTTAAATCTGTCACTACATTTTCTTGATTTATTTTGTGTGCTGTATGAATAAAGTGGAATAATCCCATGTCCTCTCTTTCCCAGCGCTCACGGATCCAGGTGTGGTTGTATGAACAGGTGAACATGCGGATAGAGGGCTGCATCATTGTAAGTTTTTGTTTTTTGGGTTTTTTTTGCTTGGTTTTGTTGAACTGTAATAGGAAATGAGTAGAAATTGTATTAATGTGATTACATCTGATTTATATTTAACAAATTAACACCACATGGCTATCATTGAATAAGTGCAGTAGGTAGACTGAATGGTCTGGAGTAGATTTCCACAGTAAAGCTGTTAAATGTGACAATACTGGTTGAACCTACAAAAGCGGGTCATTTATTTTATTTCTACTCATTGAGGTGCTGAAACACAAGGAAATTTCTTAGGGTTTGAATTGAGTCCTGACTTTTTAGTCATTTACTGCACTCTGATTAAATCACTATTTTATGCTCTACAAGTTTTCAGACTCCAGAAATGTAAATGGAGATCAATGATGAATATTATTGTAATACCTGACCAATGAATCAGTTGGCAGATGTTATCAGCTAAATTTGTAAGCTCTGATTTCCCTGTCCATGCTGAAACACCAGCCTGGCATTTTTGGATTCATCAGCAGGAATGCCGTGTGCTTCATCAATCCATATCCTTTCAAACAGTATAGAGGTTTGCAGGAACTGCAGTTATAGTTGGGGTTTGACAGCATATTATCCATTCTGAATCCACAAATCAACAAGCAAATTGATGTCTCGAATCTGCTCATTCAGTGCAAGTTCAGTTCAAATCCCTCCGTGCTTGAACTCATTTAGATTTAATGTTCAACTTTTGAAGAAATTAAGGATATAAACTAAAACACCTCAAGAGATGCACCTGAAATCTGTATGAAGAGACGACAAACAGGTTTCAGTGGCAGCATAATTAAAGGGATATTCCGGTGTAAATTTAATCCATGTTCTAACACACCTTGACACTGAGTATGACCCCCCCTTTCTTAAGGGATTAAATTTACACCGGAATATCCCTTTAATGTTCACAGCTTGTACCTACAACTTAAAAATTAGATAAGATTGAACTCGGTCACCATAAGACATTATGTATAAAAGCAAAATGGTAATAATTGAGGTAGGTAGACCCATTATCTGTCTGGCTGATTATTAGTGCCAATATTAAGCATGTTTCTGATTATTTGTGTTTTTAAGTTGAATTTCCTGTAGAATAAATACATTTAAAAATGCAGTACTTTGGCTGTATTGCAGCGGTCCTCTCTATTAGTTGTCACCACTCTGTGTCCACAACATTATCCGATGTCATGCATAATAGTCAGTCAGCACAAAATCAGGATTTGCAAAGTAACTGGTAGCCAAAGTTATGAAGTACATGTAGTAGAGTGAAAGTATTAGGTAGCTGTAAATTAAAAAAAACTGACGCGAAGTACCTCAAAATTCTACTAAAGTACAGTACTTGAGTAAATTGAAGGTGGAAAATAATGTCCTGATGCTTTTCATCTTTTAGATTGTACTAGTTTAGAATAGTCTCGCTCTGTTGAATGCCTCAGTGGCTGAAACAGAGGCATGTTCTACTATTAATGAATCAATAGGTATTAAAGGCTTTTAACTCATCACTGTCTTGCAAGCCTCAGACTTCAGTGTTGATTAAGTATGTCTCTGGCACAATGAAATAGCAATAGCCTTTTGATTTTTGCCTGGCCGTGTTTTTTACAAGCAACTTTCTAAAATACTGGAGTTTCTTATTTACAACTATGGACCTGATGTGTTAAATATTTATACAATACAAATCTATGGAGGTTTAACTGGATGAGATGTCACCTACTAAATTAACATCAAGTGGCGACAGCTCAATGCAGGAAGAGGGAGCAGCATCATGTTGATAAATAACTGAATTGACACAATGCCTGGTGAATGACATGGCATGGTCTACGGCATTGTTCCTGTGGGTGTGTGTGGAAAATGATTTGACTCACACATATGTTCACATGCGTCAACGTGCGCTTGCAGCCAGACTGGCTACCAAAACAAAGAGTAGAACGCTCAGAGTACAACACATACACTCAAAATAAAATATTTACCCTTGAAGTTGCAACTACAAGACAGTCAACGTGAGGATCATCATAGTTGAGGGTGACATCCTCTGTTGCAGGTGACCTGTTGGCCTATTGGAAAAAACTCACACCACATACAAGATCCATGGTTCAATTCTAGCTGGGGACATTTGTTGCATGTCATACCTCTATCACTCTCCTTCCCTATGTCTGCGGCTGCTCTTTGCAGAATCACCTGTCAAAAAATGGGTCAGATGACAGCGAATAAGCCTTCATGGACAGTGTATAGGTACCAGGGGTATGACAACATCACAATGCTGTGAGATCTTGGGACATCAAAACGTGACATGTTCTCAAGGTGAAAGCCTGCCTCGATATCAGTACATAACAGCCGCTGCCAGCATGACTGAGTCTGGCGTTGAACTCAAAATAGCATAGAATATGCCCCTGCCACTTGTCAGTATTTTGTGTGGCAGCATTTTTGGGTAACCAACTGAAAAGCTAAATGACCAGAGTTGAACCTTTGACCTGTTAATAAAATGGTGCTGTACACTGCACCTAACACAAGCACTATGCATGGACAGAACAACCACTGCTCTCTACTGTGAAGAAAACACAGAGGCCAGACAACTTTACAGCCTTTACAGCTCAACTTCGACAGTGTAAGAGCCACGGCAATAAGGAAAGACATCAGACTTTTCATTGCTGATACGAGGCAATTTTCCATGGTGGAAAATAAGTGACTTCTCCATACATTACAACCAAAGTACACCACCTCGTCACGTTGATTTTTACTCTCATAGTGGTCCCAAACCTCGACAAAGATAGCAGACCTTTCTATCCCTGCTACCTCTGTTCCAAGTGAGCATATTCAACTGCAGGAGACTAGGTTAGTGCCCAAAGATTAACAATTAATAATCACGCATTTAAAATAACAAGGAATGATACTCGAATGGGATTGTAAAGGAAGATTGAAAGCACTATTATATGGTGTATAACCATATCCTTCAAGTTGCCAGTCCAGCCCATATATGTTATATTGTTTGTTGAAAGACCTGTGTTGACAGAAAGTTTATTACTTGACTTAAAAAAAAAAATCGAGCAGCCTGTGTGTGTGTATGGTTGTGTGATACAGTTCTATAAATGAAACTTGCCCACATATAGTTGTTTCCTCTCTGTCTTAGGGTTTTGATGAGTACATGAACCTGGTACTAGATGATGCTGAGGAGGTCCACATGAAGACCAAGAACAGAAAGCCGCTGGGTAAGAGCGTGTTGCATTAGAACACTTGTTTGTTGGAGCCTTATCTCTGTTTAGCTTTGCTTGGCAGTGATTTGTACATATGGATATCAGCACACTTTTTCACACAGACATTTACTGACCGATGATGCTGCACAAATCATTTTCAAAGCAGACACGACACACTTGAGCTGTGAGGGGATGGGCTAATGGAGGGAAACCAAACATGTTACTGATCCTACATGTGTTCTCTGTACCCAACATGCGGGGTTCTCTGTCCTTTGTCCAAAAGTGAACTGACACGTTGTATCTCTTTCCATCTATCATCCTGCTATTCTGATCCACCTCCACTTGGGTTTCTTCCTCTTTCTTTCTCTGTGTCTCCCAGGGAGGATCATGTTGAAGGGAGACAACATAACCTTGCTGCAGAGTGTGTCCAACTAGGACAATGAAGACACCTACACATTTTACCTTTCCTAGAAAGACACATGTTGCCCTCTTTTGTTTTTGCTAATGGTGTTGAGTATGTTTGTGTTTCTGTAACATGAATATTGTTTCTTTCTATCACATGATTTCATTTTGAGAATAAAGTTTCTTTTCTTACAGTTGTCTGTAGTTGAACTTATTCAGCTAAATGTTTCTAACTGGTTGTTTGGATTTGTATGTGGGTCATTGGGCTGAAGTGCCATCTAGTGGCAGACAACACTATTGCAATGCACGTATGTAGGTCAAACATGCAGCTCCTAATACGGTATAGAAGCTGTAACGCAAATTACATTTATTTGAAAGTTAAATAAATTGAATCTCTTGTGTATTTTATCCTGCAATCATTTCTTACAATGTGAAACAGTGTTGTATAACAGAAGGGGAATTGTACTTCTCAGTACAATGTAATGCAAGTAAAGAGGTTAAAAAGATAATTATTGCATGCAACCTGACATCAGCTGAAATACAACATGTGGATCACAGTTAAAGCACACATGTCCATATTGTTCATTCTCTGTGCAGGCCACCATGTGATGTATTGCAGTTGATGACTTTGCCACAACTGAGACATTTTATAGATTTTAGATTGATTATAGTGTTAGTTATATATCATGGAAGTGGGCGGGACACGTTTGTAACTAAAATGGTGTAGTGTCTGTATTGCTGGAAGTGAACTTAATTTTGAGAAATTTAAATTCCGTTTTACATATAGAGAACAAGAAGTCATCTGTTATGTAGTGTTGAACCCACAGACTACCTTGTCTGTTTGGTGTTTGGTATTGGTGTGAGAGAAGTAGCCTGGTTGTAGTTGAATTGATTAACGTTATTACGTAGTTGACTACGCACGCAACGTGTCCCTGTTCAGTTGACTGGGAAGCCCCTAGCGCGGAGCTGCCAACGCCCGGCGTTAAGACACAAACGGAGGATACGGTACGGAAAAAAATCGTTTTATTTTCAAATTTGGGGGTGTAAATGGAGTTGGTACGGGTTTTAATGTGATCGGCATCATTTATAATGTACGCCTGTGGTACATGGATTGTAATTTTCAAACTCGGTATCTTCCGCAGCAATAGCATCCACTAAGGGTAGCTCAGCCAGTTAGCTAGCTAACTAGCAAGGGGAGGGGAGTAGTTAGCAAAGCAAGCAGACAGGCAGTCTACCACATAAGACCGGCTTGTAAATGAACCTCTTGGGGTCGTCTAGTAACCATATTTCACGTCAAATGTATTGTTGATTTCAGTGTGCGACGAATGTGATGTATTTTCAAGCAGAGCCAATTGATAGCAAAATACGCAACTTGACTAGTTACTAGCTAGCTGTTAGCTGGTTGACGAGCTGAATAAAGAGGCGTAACAAATCTCTAGTACTGTTTTTATAATGTAAGAAGGATCTGTGATTGCTGTTAAAAGGTGAACTGTTTAGGTGCAAGTACCTAGGTTCAAATTGCTAGGTTGGGGTATAAGAAGGACAGCGCAATTGGTACATTTGTCGTTAGTTTAAACAGCCGGCAGGAAATTAGGCCAGATTGAGGCCGGGGATGTGGCCGAAATAACCAAGCAGTCAAGCTAACAGTAACGTTAGCTTTGAGTGGAAGCTATCACTCAGGGATGATCTTGAAATGTATTTGTTATGTAGGTCGGCTGTTCTTACTTAAACAGTCTCGTAGTAACAACTGTAACTGCTCGTGGCAACATATTTAGACATGCCATACATATTAAGTGCAGTAGTGTAATATAAAGTCACTGTTGGGACAGCTCGTCATAGACTTCATGTCGATGTCAAAAGAGAATGCTTGTGATTGAGCTTCTTGACTGGAGGTCTGCCTGTGTGAAGTACAAACGGCCAGGTGTTCAAGTGTTTTTCCTCATCATGTTTGTGCTTGACACATCAATGAGACTTTGCTTAAGATGAACTTGAAGGGAAACTCTGACCAACCTTTTAAAGATATGTTGCTAAATCCGATGTAATTCCAGTCGTGCAGCTGTGTGGCTGCAGTGATGTTTGATTCTGTGGTTGGTTGATGTTTTCAATAGAAATGCTCACTAGTTCTGTGATGACAAAAGTCTTTGTAGATACAGTGCCTATCATAGTTACTGTATAATGAGGTGCTTTAAGTTTTGAGGAAATACCACATTTTTACCAGCTTTCACTATCAATCTTTAAGCTGGCCTGCCCTCAGAATGCTTGCTGGCCTACAAACACAAATGCGTGGATTAAGTCTGGCAGCATTATTGCAGCGGCAGCCACCCTCTGTTGCCCATGGCCATCAGCTTACTGCCATGTTAAGCCTGGAGTTTGGCGATATTTCACAATTCTTCCCATATGAAGAAATATTTAGATTGTCTACATTCATATTTGGTTCCATGAAAAAATTCTTGGCCCTGCGGGGCATTATGCCACTGAAGTACGTACGTTGTTATGTGGTTGTAATAGTGATCACCATGCAGTGAAACTGTCTGTGTACTGTTTAAGGTGCTGAAAGGATTCCTCCTGACAAAGGCAGTGTTTTTCCTTCCTCAACAGTTGGTTTTGTTGGTGCCCAAGGCCTAGGTTTCCTTCAATTTGTGTGTTGCAAAAGCACTCAAATGCTTAACCCAGTAATGGATTGTCTAAAACAGTGATCAAAACAATAATTATTGTGACTGCTTTAAAGGATGACATTTTAGGAAAACTCTGAATTATGAGAACAAATTGAAAGTATGTTTATAGCACTTATGAAGTGTACTCCATATTTGGAACACCAGGGTATTAGACCATCTATGTAAAATAGTTGCTGCTGTTAAAATGACACTGTGATGTGTAGGCAGCGATATTTCAATTGCAAACAGAATGCCATTAATTCCAAGGTGAAATAGAGCTGTGGCAATTTGTATTTTAAGCAACTAAAAGTCTCTTGATTGTATAAGTAAGATTTTATGCCCATCACAAGGCACCAGACACATACATGTTTAAGAAATCCTGTTAACAGACACAACTAGTCCAGTTTTGATTTTAATTTCATAACATAAGAGGAAAATGAAGATGAAGGCTTCTGTTGTATCCTTGCTACTGTATTACATAAGTGTTGGCTCATTTACACGCCTCCTTTAGACACTACTTCTCTCTGTAAATCAGAGCGGGGGAACGCCACTGATTTTTCTGAATCGACATAATCTAATTTAGGATTCAATATCAATTCACCTCGGGATATTTCAATTACGCGATTAATTTTCCCTTGGTGTGAAAGATTCTGCGAAACTAATATTAATGTTTACATAGTTAAAATCTGTCTATGGAGACATTTATTGATACTGTTATGAATTTAACATCTAATGATAACATTTCTTATTGTAAAATACCTAGAAACCAATGACAGATATAGACTTATGTATTTCAGTAATGTAAAACAAGAACAAATAATGGGAGCCGTCCCATTTTAAACAACTTTTGTGCCCATTCAGGTATAGATTTTGGTGTTTACGAGAAGAACCTGTCTCCATGCTAATGTGTGTGAAGACAGAAACTTCATGCCTGTAAGTGACACCAAAATGACGGAAAGCCAAAAGGAAACTCAACCAGTATTTGCAGGGTTTTGTTTTGGGGCTTGTTTTTATGTATTTTTTAATCCAGCTCAATTGTCAAAATACTGGAAATTTAAAATGTCATAGTCACATTTCTTGTCAAACTTCATAACTTCCATTGATGGAAGTAACTCACATGATGCAGTCTGTGAAATTGCTTACATCACCTGCCTTTGAGAAGTTCATTGTGAAGTCCACATTATGCAACATCTTCTTCATTCAGGCACTGTGATGGCCTCATTATCATTACAGCAGCAATCGCATCGGTCTGTCACTTTTGAACACAGTTGGTTATGGAGGTTAGTCATTATGTTTAGAAACAAAGCTCATTACATAATGTATTGAGCGTCAGTTTACCGTCTGCTGTACACAATCCTATAAGCAAAAGCCAAATACATACTGCTCACTGCAGTAATCTCCTGTGCAATAACTGGTTGCATTCGTTGTGTCTAGTGGCATGTTCTAACCCTTCACATCTATATTTTGACTTCTTGGCTGCACCGTTTGGTTGAGATCTCTACTTAGTCCTGAGAAACAGCTCTTTAGTAAATGTTGTGGGCTGTTGAGTCTCTGCCTCTACAAGCTTGATGTAGTAGTTGACCATTACTAGAAGCAGCCCTGATTCTATAGCACAACTTCTTCGTACATGTTTTTGTGGGGAAAACTGGGTTGTTAGTCAGAAACTCAATGTACGGACAAAATCATGTCGGCATCAAAATTCTTACTAGCAGTATTGGAGAAATGTTTTTATAGCTATCCCTAATTTGATTACATTGAAATTGACCTTAGAGAGAAGTAGCAGGTAAGAAATTCTCTCCCTGAATAAGGATATAAGGAGAAATCAGATTACTCTATAGCAGGACAGCACACACATGTTGACAGGATCTAAATGAAAATTTCCTTCAGTGACAGAAACCTAATAGGCCTCAAATTTCAGGAATATCATTTCTTTTAATCATGCAGTATAAAGGCCTGTGTAAAGAAATTCCAGCCTTTTTTGCAAAGGGACTACTGTGTTGATCAAACTGGTCCCATTGTATTCCATGTGTATCAGCAGAACATCAACCTGTGCTCAGTTCATATTCACCATGTAACATTTGGTGCCTGCAGTTTTGTCCCTTCTGCCTCTCTCAATGACACCCCCACCCCCACACAGTGGTGCAGAGCTCTGCAGTGGCTCAGCGCATACTGTGTCTTGTGGATGAAAGACAGGGGAATACTGTGTTCCACATACTACACACAGTGTAGGGCTGTACACGAAAATACACATGTATACATTTCATTGTGAAAATTCATATTATAGACTCAAATTCATTGATTGAAAATGAAATGTCAAGCTGAAATGAGCTAATTATCTGACAGCAATGACACTGTGGTAATGATGGCACAGTTCACAGTGTCATACACCAATGACTCTTCGACAAGCTAATCCAGTTCCTGCCTGAACACTACAGTCTGAGATCAGAGCTGCCACACAGTCATAAATAAAGCTTCTGATTGGCTGACAAGTCAGAAACCCACCCTCCCTTGATCGACAGACTCAGTCCAAGGAGTCGTGTGATTCACTTTTGGTGTTACAGTGTCCCGTATGTCAGATTTTTCTATTTGGTTCATGTCAATGTTTGGTGGTGAGTGTCATTTCTGGGCCATTTTGTTAGCTTTAATGCAGTTTGTTGTCTGTAAATGCACTGTACATCAAGATGCACCATACATACATACCTACATACATAGATTCAAGGTCAATGTTAAGTGTTTCACTCAACATGCCACAGTAGAAAAAGCACAGGTATAAACATTACAATTAATGAGTGTTTTCATCATAAATTTATCTGCAGATCAGAAAATCAGCAATAGTTAAACAAACAAAAAAAAAATCGGCAAATCTTTTATTTAAAGAAGTTGTAGATTAGGGTTACTTTGCACTTTGCACTAACAGCAATATAAATACTGCTCACTGATGTGTGAGCCTTATTCTACTGAGTTAGCTGCTGAGGGACAGTCCGTCACTGCTGCAGTGACCATATCCTGACTGACCTGCAAGTCATTTCTATATATCAATAAATTGTTAGCGATGTTGACTACTCATTAAGGCTGTAGCTTCAGATATTTTACATAGATCCTGTTCACAGATGCATGTGGTTTTAATGTGGCTTATTTCCCTGTCATTGACATTGTGGTGATGTTAGTTGCTGGAGAGAGTACAGAGCGTGTTGTGCGTTGCTGCTGCTGAGTTCATGGAAGTTACACCAGAGAATGTTCTGTCAAATGCAGTTAAAGTTGCAGATATGTTATGTGATTAATTTTCTCCAGTACACAGTTCTTACATCTGCTGTAAATGTAGTTGAGTATGTATGAGTTCGCCAAGCGCCAAATGTGGGCATAATTTCCTCTTGGCAAATAAATCTTGTTAGATTCTCTGCCAGACTAACAATTTGTACTGAAAGTCATCTAATAAAACTCTCTGCTGAACACCTCTGTGTTTTGGTGTAGGGTCATGCGCAATAAGTGCACAGCCAGCGTACGCAGAGCTAGTCAGGTACGCAGGTCGTCAGGCAAGTGGGCTAACTGGATGGGCCCTTTAAGAGGACTGTAATAGTCACATACATTAGAGTCTTTTCGTCAGTTTTTGTCAGAGCTTTTGATAGATGGCAGTTGAGACTTTTAGAGATTTTCTATGAATACTGTATAACAAAAAATGCTTCTAAAATAAGTTACCAATCCTAGCTTTAATTGTTTAAGCTCTAGTTGAATTTGATTCCAAGGCTTCAGTTTCAGAGTTTTCCCCAGATTCCACTTAAAGAGAAATCACATGTTTTAATAGAATTGTTAGTTCTCCAAGTGCCATAACTGTTCTAAAACCAAAACCACAAAGTGTAGAGATGTGGTTCTGCCTTCTGTGAATGCTATGTTAGACTAGTGCGAGTACTCCATACTGATGCACTGTCTTGGCCCTGGCACGATTGGACATTGTGTGCTTCGGCACTGTATAGCTCATGAGCAGAAGCACGGTTACGTCTGTACAAGAGATAGCCGTGCTGGCCTGCACTCACATTGCTCTGGCCGCAACCAGGTCTGAGCACAGTTACCCCTTGTACATGCGTCATGATGTTGTAGCACTGTTGCAGTGCAATGGAGAACACCACAGAGAACATGCCTTTAATGACTTTTATGTGTCATTTGTGGTCATAGACAGCCCCTCATATTCTTGATTGATTTCTTGATTATACAAGGCGGTAGAATACGCATTATTATACTTCATGTCCACATTGTGCATCTCTGCTTTTGCTTGTTCATTACTGTCTGAAAGTGTAAACAGTTGAGAAGACTCCCAAAACAGTCGGTTTTCACTTTTGTGTCTTTCTTTTGTTATGACCCCAAATTGTGCCACCTTCTTTATTAATTTGCATTATAGGGATGTTTATTACGGCTTTACTGTGATTCTTTTCAAGTAATTAGAAATAACAAATTGTGTTTGGTCCTGTTCTGTTAGCTTGCTGAACTTAAAATACTCCAACTCTGCAGCATTGAACTTGACTGCCATTGGACAGGACTGTCAGAATATGTTTTGAGCTCTTTGTCAGTTCTTTATTTTTTGTCAATTTTAAACCCTGGTAAGTACCAGTTGAGGATCGTATGATCTCGCATTCCATGATACCTCTATGGTATCATACCAGTGATGTAGTCAAACTTCCTATATGGTGTGTTTTCCTTTGCTTCCACATTTGTCTCTATCCAAACATTTTAAATTCCCTCCTAGAACAGCCACAAAATGTGCTTTGCCCTTGTGTGAAGCATATTTATACTTTCTCATTTGTTCCCCAAATTGGTGTCCAGCTGTGGGTCTGTAAAATCCCTCAATCCCTTAAATTAGAATCCCCCATTTGAACATCTGGACACTTCCATTGACCCCGGGGTTGTTTGGGGAGGTCTAGTTAGAGGTCTGGACAGAGTTATCTCCCCTATGTCAAGTAGATGATTACATTTTTACATACGGCTTGGGTCACGTCAATTTTCGGATTCAGGCCAGGCTCCAAATTACAGTTACAGTTTTTGAAAATGGCTTTACCAATAGGTCATTAATGACAAGTAATGACAAAAACATCTGGTGTTGAGCTTTTTAAGGTCTCCCCCAGGGAATTGGTTTGTCATATTCAAGGCTGTTACTGGTAGTGTCTAGTGGACCAAATATTAATATGCAATCAAATGTTTTGTGTTTCTTATTAGTTTTTCATTTAGATGTCATCAACTAATGAAGTTTAATTCTGTTTGTTTGTCTGTTCCAGATCTTGAATGAGTAGCGAAGACTGTAAAACACAGCTATGCAGACCATCAAGTGTGTTGTAGTCGGGGACGGTGCTGTGGGTAAAACCTGCCTGCTCATCTCGTACACCACAAACAAGTTTCCCTCTGAATATGTACCTACGGTAAGTGCATGGACACTGGTAAATGAACATATAGTCTGTTCATCACTACATGCTCACAGTGAACTGATTCATACCCAACCAACCTAATATGTCCTGCCCTTGTAACTATGTTTGTAATTGCGATTAAGCAACTTCAGACTTACAGTTCACTTATTTAGTTTCATTCTGAACAGTTCAGAAAAGGATGTTAAGTTTGAGATGTGACTGGTTTTGGTTTCATACACCCTATGAACCAAATTATTACAGTCATGCAAGCCTAAATACATTGTGATGTCATGTCTGATGTCATTGTACATGTAGACCGGAAAGTCTGAGTGGCATTCTGAAGCCTTTGCAGTGTGTTTGCCGTTACCAGTGTGTTACCATTGCACTTTTACCTAGCATCACTGATAAATGTGTCCAAAATTAAATACATATTTTAATATCTGCACAATATTTGTCAAACTTAAGTAGGGTATAATGTACACAAAATTACCTTTTGAGCAACTTTTGGCTAACTATTGTTTCTGGTCTGTTTGTTGTAGGTGTTCGATAACTATGCTGTTACTGTAATGATTGGAGGAGAGCCCTACACTCTGGGTTTGTTTGATACAGCAGGTATGTTGTATTCTTATTCTTACATTCTTGCTTACTTGTGCTCATCCAAGCTATTAAGTTATTGTCATTACATACATTTTGTACTGAGAAGGGTTTCTATGAAATCAATGTAAGTTGTCTTCACATTCCATCCACAGGCTAATTGCTGTGACTGTAGTATGTTGATGGCAGTTTTTCCTTAGACTTATGTGTTTCTGTTGCTGTGTTTCATTCTGCCAACAGAGATATTTCACTTTGACCAATGTATAAGTGCCGGTAACCCAATGTCCAGACTCCAGACTGCACTTATTAAACATGTTTGTGTTTGCTTTCTCCAGGTCAGGAAGATTACGACAGGTTACGACCTCTGAGTTATCCTCAGACAGATGTCTTCCTCGTCTGTTTCTCTGTCGTGTCCCCCTCCTCCTTTGAAAATGTCAAAGAAAAGGCAAGTGGAGCCCTTCTTTGTATTCTTGCCACTGGGGTTTTGCCGCACCGTTGGGAAATGTGGATGTTGTGTTGTTTTTGTAATATCTTTATATACTCATACTATAATTATTACTGTGAGACAATTCTTATTAAATCCTGTATACATTACGATGTGTATCCGAGTAGTCATCAAAATGTCTGTCTTGTGTCATTGGTAACATTATCTTCACACTTGAGGTGTACTTGTGATGCAGTGTTTTGACATTTGCTTTACCCTGGGTTTATGCAGTGGGTTCCAGAGATCACCCACCACTGTCCAAAGACCCCCTTCCTGCTAGTTGGGACTCAGATTGACTTGCGGGATGACCCATCTACTATAGAGAAGCTGGCCAAGAACAAGCAAAAGCCCATCACTCCGGAGACAGCTGAGAAGCTGGCGAGAGACCTCAAGGCGGTGAAATATGTTGAGTGCTCAGCCCTCACGCAGGTAATTTCTACGTATGAATATAAATAGAGTCACACATGATTTACATATGACACACATGATTCACACCTCAATGGCAAGAGCTAAGAAAAAGGAGGAAAGAGGAACATGTCTATATTCCCCCTGGCCTGTGCACGCTGTGGTTGATGAGTTTTGTTCTGCATGGTCTGTTTCAGTGACTGTTCTTACTTATGAGCTTATTTGTGTTGCTAATTGTAAATCATCAGATGTTTTTCACTTGGTTTAAGAACCTTGGTTCAGACAACAGGCCCTTTTGCCTTTAGCTATAAAAGTGTTGGTGAAGACAGCAGTTCAGGCTGTTGGCCTGTGCAGTGCAATAGTGGAGACATGTATTTTTCTTGTAGCTGTAGTTCCTTTTAACTGGAAAGTGAATTTGAAGCAAAATGTTTTAATGTCACAAAAACAGGGAAATAAGGAAAGAGTTCTGTTTCAATCAATATTCAAGACAGAACTAATTAACTCAAATCTAATGTCCCATGAAAAAGCTACTGTTTGAGAAGTTAGAGATTCATTTCTGTATTTAACAGGGGAGCTGTGGTTGTCAGAGGACCTGCCTCAATAGTGTGTCTGGCTTATTGTTTATTTTACAGTTAATAATTCCAAAAGTAAACAGCATAAATTAGCATTTCTTTTGTTTGTTGTAACTAGTACTTCTCTTGAAACGTCTTTTATAAATCAATCAGTGCTTTTTTGAGCTTAGCGGCTGATCAAGCTGTGAGTACTTGTGTTGGCATCAGTGCATCACTATTTGGAATTTGAGGAGGGAACATGACTCAGAGTAGTACAGTTGAGCTCGGCCTCACTCAGGCAGGGAACAATAGTGTTGATGGAGTTGAGGTGTAGCCCCCACCTCCCTGCTCTGCTCCTTCCTTCCTCGCCCCCCCCCTCGCCCTGGCACAACTGTTGCATAGCTGCTGACGCCATTTCCTGTTTCCTGTCAGGCATCTCAGCAGTCGGTCCACACCTCACTCTCAGCTCACTGCTCAGCGACAGCCCTCTCTCTTTGCTGTAGAGTCAGTCTCACCAATTGCACTTCACCCTTTGTCTTTGTGCCATGCATCTCCATCCAACAGATTTCCTCCTACACCTTCCCTCTGTATTTCACCCAAACATGTTCCTCCTTTTTCTGCCATGTTCCACTTACTCTCCTCTCCCATCTATCTCTTTGTGTTTGCTGTGCTAATTGTGCTGTTGTTCTCTTCCCTCTCCTATCCTTGTAGCGAGGGCTGAAGAATGTATTTGACGAAGCTATCCTAGCTGCCCTAGAGCCACCTGAGACGCAGAGAAAGAGGAAATGCTGTATATTTTAAACTCTCTCTGCCACTGCACTCCTATCTTTCTCCTCTATTGCCATTCTTGTCTGCATTATTATCATTCCTTTACACCATATCTATCCTCTCCTCTTTATCTACGTGCTGCTTTTGAAATCTAGATCAATCTCAATTTCAGCCATCTACTTTACCGATTCATCAGTGGGACCCCAGTCTAACTTACGACCCAAACTACTCATGTTGAGAGAACATTTACAACTAACTTTGTTTAATGGCCTGATTCACTGACTCGAGGCCTTCATGCACCTCAGTGACTTGTTGCCTTTTCTAACTTGTAACTGCTGATGTTTGATTTGGTTGGTATGTTAATGTACTTTATATCTTTCTTTAGGAGGGGTTTATGTGAGCTTAGTTTTACATCACAAATCTAGCACCACACCACTGTATCATTCCTAGTCTTCCTACTGTGGCCCAGTGCTCATTAATGTGGTCCCTGGCCGACAATAGAGCGGTATCTTACAGAGGATGTAGGACGTAATTTGGGATGTAGCCATTGTTATAGTTAGTCTTTCCCCTCTGTCCTGTTGCAGTAGTTAATGTGAGGAGGGTTTAGACTAAGGTGAGGGCTGGGTGGCTTCATATGGCTGCACACTGGGATTGAGCTCAACACTAAACAGATCTTCCATTTCTTATGCTAATGTATTTTTTGTACTATTGATGTCTGATTTAACAGAACTTGGAGTCTGACTATGGTAACATGTAGGGGGTTTATATGCTAAAGTCATATATAAGGAGTGTTTTTGACAACATAACCACTAGATACAGTGTTTGGTACCATGATGGTACTGAGTTACTGATCGGGTTTATAGCTACGCTACACTTGATGTTTCATTAAGTCGTATGCTTATGTAAAATGCTTTCTAACTTGTTTGGCGTACCCCTCCATGTAAATGATGCAAATGTGCCATCAAAGGAAAAGTTCACCCAAAATGAAAATCTAGTCATTAACTACTCACCACCATGGTGATGGAAAGTCGGTTGAAGTTTTGCAGTAAGCAAAACATTTCTGGAACATCATCTACTGAAGTAAATGAGGACTTGTAAAAAAACACAAACAACAACAGGAAAAATCATAAAATGGTTTCATACAACTCAGCTGGCATAACCCGAATATCTTTTTAAAGCTGGATCTTCACTGTAGCTGCGAAGTTAAGAGGGTCGGCGTGCACCCCTTCTAAAGTGGGTCAACAAGCTCGACTGCATGCCAAGGAAGTAAATAATGAATTTAATTTACAAATGCTGCAACACTTTTTTCTATGTGGACTACAAAACTCACTCTTGTGTTGACTTTCTGTCAACATGAGGCTGAGTAGATCATTTTCCTATTTTGGTCGACCTTTTCTTAAACTGTGGTGCATATCATGCTATCCTGGAAGTCCAGATAATAAAGAGCTATATATTGTGTGAAATGACTTGTGAAATGAATTAATAAAGGACACATGAACTTGCTCTCTGTTCTGTGGCTCCCTTATTTTCCAGTTCTTTGTCAGAGAAGAATGTCGTGGGGTTAGTTGACTGAGTTAAGCAATGCTGAGGGGCTTACTGCTTTACTGCATAGTACAGTACTGTGTCAGCAGCTCTGGTTACTTCACATGACCAAGCTTGTGGTGTAGCTCAGGGGCAGAAACAAACAGAAAAGAAACACTGAGGCGGAGAATAGACCTCATTTGTGGTTCTTATTATTTTAAATATGTGTTTTCTGTGTTGAATCTGGATGTCCTCTTATAGTGAATAAGTCAGCATGTTCAATCTGAAGAGTAGGGCCAATGAAGAAAAAGAAAAATGGGCAGTGTGGAATGAAAATGCTCAGATACCGTTTTGTGCCGTGGCGTCAGGGGTTATGCTCTATTTTTCCTCCACTTTCTTGTTTGACTTGCCTTTGATTTCAGCACCCACAGTTCAGCTGCACTTTGCACTCAGACATGCATGTGATTTATGTTGTAGACACTTGATCCCTGACCTGGCACACACACACACGCACGCATTTATAGGAAAACAGCAAATTCTTGTTGTTTGAGTTGTTTGTTTCAGATATGATTTGATCTCTTTTGACATAATTGTTTTGTTCCCAACAGCACGCTCACATCTCCCATTTTTTTATGACACTCTACTAAATGATAGTTAATGCTGCTTTGTTACCACCTCGCTTAATTGTGTTTTCCCTCCCTTTTTTATTTGACCTGTGTGTGTTTCATTGAGCCTTTGTGTTTGTGTGTTTGTGTTCACAGAAAGGCCTAAAGAATGTGTTTGATGAGGCGATATTGGCTGCATTGGAGCCCCCAGAGCCCAAGAAGAAACGCAAATGTGTGCTGCTATGAGAGGCTCCTACCTTTACAAAGCACACACACACAGAACACACACATACATGCAACCATCTTAAATACATACACAAACACTTGCATTCTCACACACACAGACACATACCCCTTTCCCTTGCTCTGCTAAGGCTGGTTGACAGCATTGTCCTCCACAGGGAAGACTAGAGAGAAAACAGCCGACCAAGTTTCAGATAATTGTCTGCAATAATATGAAGCTTCACCCCTAAATCTGAGTTTGGGACGAAGATCAACCTAACCTGGCCAACAGGCCGCTGAGGGATCCGGGCAGGGTGGCACGACCTCGGATGGGAATCCAGACACCAAGCTTAGAACTCATTCTGTCGAGCTTTTGATAGATTGATTTTGATTCAGTGTTGTGGCCTAATCAACTTTTAGATGCCCAGCCATTTAGTCGCCCTCAGCCAATGTATGGATATGTCATGGATATAAGCCCCGCCCTGCCCCAGCCCCGCCCAGCCTCTCCCAGCTGCCCGATTGGTGGCTGCTCATGCTGCTGGTCCTGTCCCCTCTGTTGACGAGCACACTCATCACCTGATCCCTACCTTCTTTCACAGCACTACCAGAAGAGATTCTAACAGTGTTGTTTTGTTTTTGTTTGCCAACACCCCTTTTCTCCTCAAACACACAACAAGTCTGAGATATTTATTCCATGTTCCAGGTAGACGTGCTCTTAACCACTAAGGAGACTGTGTAGGTCTGACAGAACTCTGTAATTCGGGCAGTGCAGGTGAAACTACACGCAGCTCTCTCATTGAGGAAATTGAATTGGTAAATATTGCCGTCTAGTATCCCCTCCTCTTAGAGTGGACTTCCACAGTGCAGAGTCACAATCCATTTGGACTGTGGTAATCACTTGAAGAGCGAAAGGCATCCAGTAGTAATGGGTCTGCTAGTCGACCGCAGGAATTGGCCTTTTAGATGCAGGGAACTTAAACAGTGTTAGCAGAACAAGAGGTGTGTTCTTTATGCGTTGCCAGGGACCAAGGGAGGGTAAAGCAGGACAGTGTTTTAACATTGTCGTCACCTCACACTTCGAATGGGTACAGCAGAGACATCTGTGTCAAACTAATGATCAGTGGCTGGCACCAGCAGCCAAATCTGGACATCTATATTTAAACAGCTGATCAGTGAACTTCCACCAGAATTCTGTGCCAGGTCAGAATTTGGTGCCTTCCTGTAGCGTGTTTTATTCAGGCTGTGTGTCTGAGGTGTGAAGGGCTGTCCACTCTGTTGTACCCATTCAAACTGTACGGTGCTGCATGTAGCTGAGCCTTGGTCTCTGTTCTAAATGATAGGTTTAACAGATGTAATTATAATGTAAGCTGGCACACAATGTTGATGTAGGCTCCAGGTGTTTTTACCAAAACTTTTTTTTTTCTTCATTATTTCTGTTTGTGTTTTTTTTTTATTTTATATATATAAATATATGAAAAAAAAGGTTACTTTCACTCCTTTTACATTTAGGGGTCGGAACTCATCTGAACTCTTACCTGCCAGTTTATAGCAAGAAAACCTCTGATTGGTTTAGTTGATTAAAAACCTCCAATGGCAGAGAGACTGTTTGGTTAAAATTATTTGTGATTGGTTGGTTCTTGTTTTTCCTAACTGGTGGCTTAGAGTTGGGTTGATATCCAGTCCAAGTCAGTATAATTATTATAACCTGTTGTTGTTTTGGTGCAAAACCAAATGCTTTGTCTAAAGTCTTTGTTCTTTGTATATGCATTCTTTTCAAAAATATTAAACTTATACCTTAATTGCCTTTACCACTTTTCCCTTGCCATTCTTTTTTAAAACTAAAAGTACAGCCTTCTTCACCACTGATCAGAATCGTTTTATAACTCTTGTGACTGTAAAAAGTTTTTTTTTGTGTGTGTTTTCTTACATATATTTTGACAGTGTCAATGACTGAATGCTTTTTCATCCTCAACAAACTTGCTTTGGTAAAACCTTCATGCAGGTGGGCCAAATCAAAGTGGCTTACATGTCAAGTGGGTACATATGTATATGTCCAAAATGTTTTGGTATCCTGAAGCATTCAATGTTCCTTTCACTGGAACTAAGGGGCCAAGCCCAGCTCCTGAAAAACAACCCCATACCATAATTCCTCCTCCACCAAATTTCACAGTTGGCACAATGCAATCTGAAATGTACCGTTCTCCTGGCAACCTCCAAACCCAGACTCGTCCATCAGATTGCCAGATGGAAAAGCGTGATTCATCACTCCAGAGAACGCGTCTCCACTGCTCTAGAGGCCAGTGACGGCGTGCTTTACACCATTGCATCCGACGCCTTGCATTGCACTTGGTGATGTGTGGCTTGGCTGCAGCTGCTCGGCCATGGAAACCCATTCCATGAAGCTCTCTGCGTACTGTACTTGGGCTAATCTGAAGGTCACATGAAGTTTGTAGCTCTCTAGCAATTGACTGTGCAGAAAGTCGGCGACCTCTTTGCACTATGCGCTTCAGCATCCGCTGACCCCTCTCCGTCACTTTACGTGGCCTACCAATGTATATTTATCAGGTAATATAAGCACTGTTTGCTGCATACAATGTCCTGATGGCATGAGGTGCAGGGCCTTGTGTGTTCAGCCAGCAGGAGGTGCCATTTGCCCAAAAATCACCCGTGATGTTGCTGCCCCTCTTTGGGTTACAGTGAAGCTGATAAGTATGGAAGAAAGTGATGTTAGTCACAATCCACGTATGTGATTGATTCTTGCTGTGTAGTTGGATTTTAACATTGGGATTGTTTGCACTGGTTGAGTAAAGTGTGCACAGTTGTGAGGTAAGATGAAAATCACCCAATAGGTAAATATGTATATAAAAAACACAAGTGGTTATGTGTCACAGACCTCAAAGGATGTAGAAGTTCACTGGGTGTGGAGGGTTGCATTATGGGAATTTATAGCGTGTCAGTTATCCAGCTCAATAATTTCATCTGCTAACTAGTACTTTGCAAAGGTTCACTCTGGGAGTTTACCCAGAATGACTTTAAAAATTAGAGGGTTCACGTGAATCTTCTTTTATAATTTTAGTCGAGTCCGTCCAGCTGACATACAAATTATAGCGATCAAGACAGACAGCTGCCCATGTCCAAGGTTTTCTGCCTGATGAAAGGCAGTTTTTCCTTCACCACTGCCGCCAAGTGCTTTCTCATGAAGGAATGTTGGATATCCGTAAATAATTTTACAAAGAGTACTGTCCAGACTTGCTCTATAAGAAGAATGTCATGAGATAACCTATGTTGTGATTTGGCTCGATATAAATAAATTCAATTTGAATAAATGCACAGAAATGGAATCGGAAACCCTTCTGGGTTTATGTTTCTTTATAGAACTATCAATGTTAAGGTGAATTTCTTGTCCAACCAGATTCCCAGGTATTTGTATGAGGTCAGCTTTTGTGATACAGTTCTATAATATGTTCTTCTGTATGTTACTAAAGAACATGTCACATGCTTTTTATAGAGTGCTCCTGATATCTGGGGATATCTATGAATTATTTTACTGTGCTGTCAAGATCATTTTGTCAGTTGATGATTGGAACTTGTGAAAAGCAGTTTGGAGGTCAGTATATACTGTGTAATAATTGTTTTGTTCTGCTAGAATTCGACTGGATTCTACTCTACATGTTTTGCAGATACTATCCCCCTCAATGTGGACTCCCCCGTCACCTCTGTAGCAGCTGTTGAACAACACACTGGAGCTTTACTTTGGTCTGTAGAAGCTGCAGCCTGTATTCAGTGACAGACTGTAACCATTAGTATATATTTATTGATGAGCTGACCTGCTAACCTTACCTCAGCTATGTTCCATTGACCGTCACTATCTGCTGCTTGCTCTTTCTCATTCAGCCACACTCTCGCTAAGCACACGGAAAGGAGCGATGCCACTCTAACAGAGGATATGAATGAATCCACTGCAGACCAATCAGTGGTCTGCAGGATCAGCTCTGCCGAGGTGATAGAAAAAAAAGTACTTGTTAACTGGCAAAATCCACAACAGGCAAAGTTAAAAGTCAAATCGAGTCCAGTCACCCTGCAGCGGAAAAGAAAACATTTCATGTATCTTCATAATCTTCATCTCAAGTGTTCCCTCTGACAGACAGTTATTGAACAATCCTAATGCATCTGTACTGAAGCTTTAATCTTTCTGATCTCTAATCTCGCCTGTCAAGTCAATAAATACAATTGTGCTGAGTACTGCCAGAAGCAATGATGTCATCAGTAACCAATGAGATCGCTGATCGTGACCAGTATTTCAAAATCAGTTTAAATTTGTTTCTTTTAAATCTCCAGCTTTATGAAAGTGTATTGACTGATAATAATCTACACTGATCCTGCCTTTCTATCTTTAACACACAGACACACACACACACACACACTAGTATATTGCTGTAATGTTGGTGTTGACAGATCCGTATCTCTTTCACACAGCTCACACAGATGTCCAGGAATTCCTCAACTGGCAGCAAATGAGGGTGATGTCCCAGGTTTGGTGACCTGGATCATCTGCCACAGACGGCTGGGTGGGGATGTTGCACTGTACCCCGCGCCCCCACCCTCGGCTCCCTCCTCCACCCTCATCCACCCCTGTGAGGCGTTCACGCATTCCCTGCGTTTCTGGAGTGCTGTCTGTCAACGCCTTTTTCCACTAAAGAGACGCTGACAGCCATTAATTATCACACAGGCTGAACGAAGGGCATTCCTCTCTGCTGAAATATTGGTGCACACAGACACACACACACACATGCACACATGTGCTCATCAGCCCTCTACGTCCACACACAAAAGCAGAGGCGCACCACCTGGCCTCCATTGGTCTTCATCATATTTGACAAATGAGTTGAAATGTTTTGTCCTCTGGCGTCGTCCAATCACCATCCAGCCTGGCTGAGCGTGTCCTCTGGGCGGGGACGAGCAGGCAGAGGTGGGGTTGTAATGACCAGGCAACCCGTCCAGGACGTCCGAGCAACCTGAAACACACACACACACACAATGCTGGTGGAGAGCTGCCTGTGTGTCTGCTGTACCCGATTTTATGAGACGACTTTATGATGATCTGCACAGATACTGACTTTTGATGAAAAACACGCTGAGGATTCGAGCAGTTTATCAGGGCTCAGCAGTAAATCAGTGTTCAGCTATACACTGTACAGTGCGGAGGCATGCCTGCTATGTGTGTGCATGAGAATAAATCTCCAATACTGGCTAGAGATAGGACACAGTCTGCTTATCCAGGCCAGGACTGAACCTTTAACAGTCTCTGCTGCGAGTGGCCAAAGCTCCTGCCAGCACATTGAACCCAATGTGGTTTTCATGTAGATGTTGGCCGTGATGTAGAGGGGGCAGGTTTGGCCCGGTCCGCCTGGTCCAAATGCTCTCCAGCAGGTAGGATGAGGTACTGGAGTAAGAGCAAAGGGGCCATCTTTATTTTAAACGCATCCATGTTGTAGATCATGTGTGGAGAACGATCCCTCCTGAAGGACGTCCTGTCCTCCTCTGCGCTCTATCTGTCTATCTGTCTATGTGTGTTCACATTATAGAAAATACCCATGCAGTGTGATGCACTGATGTACCGACTGCTTGTATTACAGACATCAGCACAGAAAGTACAGTTTTCAAGAGTTGGTTCATCCATTTCAGCGATATATAAACCCACCATATTCTTGATTTTATGTGGCAAGCTTTAAGACGTCTGTCTTCACTGTTTGTGGTTTGTCGTTTGAGGTGCTCTGTGACTGTCTTTACACCCTGTAGTACACCCAGCATTTAAATGGTAAATGGCTGCATTTATATTGCATCTATTTGTAGATGTTTCTATCCAAAGGGCTTTACAATTTGCCTTTGATTTACCCTTCACACACACACACACACACACACACACTAATAGGAGTGGGATACATTGCAATGGGCTGGCCCGTCCATCAGGAGCAAATAGGGCTTCAGTGTCTTACCCAAGGAAACGTTGCCATGTGGACAGTAAGAGCTGGGGATAAAACCACCCGCCATGTGATCAGAGGACGACTGTCCTAAACCACGGCCTCACATCACATTGACACAGAAGTCATGTTGATGTGCATCCCAGCTCACAGGGGCATTGAGGGTAATGAAATGGCAGACAGGCTTTAGAACAAGATAGTCGAGGTATCTTTCAATAAAGTAGAAGCTAAATGTGTAACAGCAGCAATATTATACCTGCATGGCAAAAGCATGGAAATAAAAGAGTCAAAGGATGTCATCTATGTAAATGAAGCAAAAAGTGGGAATAAAAGCAATATGGTAACATATTCTCAGTCATTCAGCTCATGGTAAATCCAAGTGCTGTATTGGAGGCAACTGGGCTACTCACCCTCCCAAGTGGCATCTTCAGTTCTAACTAACTGGGTGGGAGTTGCAGGATCTTAAACCTTGTGTGGGAGTGTCCTTACAGAGTTGTTAAGGACACGTGTGAGAATGAATGATCTGAATGAATGATCTCAGTGTTGAATCTTAAGAATTGACTCAGTGATTATGAAGAAAATGCAAAGCCTGAATTAATGAAGACAATCTCACTTACTATATATTCTTACTATGTATATATATATATATGTATATATATACATATATATATATATACATATATATATATATATATATATATATATATATATATATATATATATATATATATATATATATATATATATATATATCCTAAAATGCAAGACTATGCTAGCAGCATATTACAACCAATATGTACATTTATAGTTTATTGTTAGGTGACAAGCTCTAGTAGCTGTACTTATTACTATAGCAGCAAAGGAGGAAGTCCGGTGAAGTATTATAAAGAGCAACAGAGTCTTCATTGGAAGGAGGACAGTTTGGACAAACTTTAACTCTGCATGTGAAAGCAAAAGTCAACAGTAACTTATTTTTTCCTTCCCAACAGTTAACTTACATCACATGCATGACATAGCTCAAACTATTTACTTAAATACATGTGCATATCATTTATGTTATAAACATATATTTTATATGATTACCCAACCATGATCTTTTGCTAACCTACCTGGTTGACTGTCCCGTACACCTGTCACTGGAATGCTGCATCTTACTAAGGTTTGGGACACACTAGCAATACGGTCGCTTCGGTGTGAGGATGTGTTGGCATGTTCACTGTGTCTTGTTTGACTGCCATAGACAAACGTGGTTTTGGTGGGGTTCATTTTAAAACAAAGATCAGTATTCATCAGCAAAGTACATTGTGCAGATTACATGTATGGACTGAACCGGTTTACCTTTAGGATAATACAATATGAACATGGATCAGGGAGGTTCCCAGTTGATAGGTGGTGTGTTTAGTGACAAAAAGTGCAAACCCATGTAGGAGGGTCAAACATTGACATGGCACAGCAATGAAAAGTATATTGTAGATCCAGGATTGCCTCTAATTCAATGTAGGTTTTTGTGCACTGGGCAGCGTGTTCTTCCTCAAATGAAAATGATGAAGACAACCAGTCTGATGGGACGGCACAAGCAGTGGCCAATTAGAATCCAAGGAGAGCTCCATGAGATCTCCCATGTATACTTTATTTCATTCTGACTTTGCACGTGTTTATGCTGTAATGCCTCTATTTCATATTGTATCAGTTCTGAGATTTCATATATAAAACCTATAGTACTTTTCAGTACTGTACTTGTGGTTGCATTGTGTTGCTGCAGTAAGAAATATATTTATCTTAAAAGAAGCAGATCTAAGTATCACACTCATCATTGTGCCTTTTTCCATTTCTGTAAAACAGAGTGTATGTGTGTGCATGCGAGTGTGTGTTTTGTGTGAGTCGAGCACTAGCTGACAGCCGTAACGACCATCAGGTGACGCTGCCACTGGTCACTGAAAGGATTATTTTGACACGGCAGGTTGCAGTTGGCTAATAGATACATGTAACACACACGCTCCAGCCCCTTTCACCCGCATACACACACCTGTTTAGTGTCCAGGTGTTAAGGGAAAGTTCCTTGCAGTTCAGCTGAAATCTCCTTGATGACAGACTCATGGCTATAACCACCTGTAGAGAGAGGTGTGTGTTAGCGTGTGTGTGTGTGTGTGTGTGTGTGGCGAGGTGAGTTCACAGTGATCCTCCATACCAGCATCTAGAGATGAAGCTTAGCAGCGAAAGCTCTCATCAGCAGCGTGTCGTCACTTTCACTCCTCCTGACTGTTCCTCCCTCTCGATCTGATCCGTCCTTATCTGATCTGTCCGTGCCGGGGATGAAATGTAGCCCGAGTGGCCTCGAGATGAGTGCCTGGAATTCACTACGGTCAAAAGCAGCCTCAGAGGCTTTGCACGGACAGATGTGAGAAGCAGGCCAGGTTAAATATCACTGTAAATGTCTCAGAAAATTAAAGGTTCCATCTGCCCAACGTTTAACCCTGAGCTGTCTTTGGTCTCTTCAAGTCCAAGTGAGGTCCCGAGTCTTGTTGAGCAAATCTGAAGCGTTCATGAGTGATTGCAAGTGTTTCAGCTTTTCAAACAAAGAAAGCTAATTTTATGTTTGAGTCTTGGTCATGTTTGTAAAAAGCATTTACACAAGATGAGGGTGCTTCTGAGATGTAATTTCAGCAAGTAACCCAAAGCGTGATATATTTATGTCCAAGTGTTGGGGGTAATTTCTTACAAAATAACTCAGTATGAACACTCAGATTACTCATTTGTTGTTACAAGTTACGTAGTGCATTAGTTCTGCAATTCAAGTAATCGGTTATTTAGTTTAGTTTACTAGTTTTTCATAAAAGTAATCAATTACTGGAAAAATAAAGTTTTTTTTGACAAGATATATCAGAAGTGCTCAAATGAGGGAGCATTCAGTTATTTATTGAACCCAAGCAAGAGCATCATTTACAAGATGCTTCACATCAATCAGTTAGCACATGCGGCTGTCTCTGATACTCTCCTGTAAGATAACAAAAAGACTGTCTGTCATTTGAAATTACGACTTTCCACAACAAAATCACAACTTTATTGTGGTAATATTTATTTCGACTCTCTGCCCCTGATATTGCAACTTCTTTCTCAAAATATTACAACATAGTTCTCTTTGCCTAATACTGTATGCCTCTGCCCAGTTTGCTGTCAGATTATTGGCAAAATAAAGAGTTTTAAATGTTACATTAGGTCTGTCATTCCTGTAATTAGGATGCAGAGTTACCGATTGTGAGTCTTTAACAAGGCTGCAACATGACCTTATAGTGAATAAATTCACGGTACATGTATAGTTAGCTACACTCTGTCTGGACAATATAACCAACGTGTCACAAAAGGCTTTTACTGTACTTTTTGGTCACTCTAAAGTACTACAGCACGCAAAAGTGAAAGTCAGGTGAAGTTGTTCTAAACCCCATTTACACAGCCTGTTCAGGGCAGGGCTGTTGCGCCTGACTGCTCATCAGATCATTTCCTTCCGCTGATTGATGTCAGATCAGAATACAGCCCGGAGGACTTGAGCTTCGAGCGAGGAACCACAGGTATATCCGATGCTGAGACGGTTTAGTGGTATGAATCTGTTCAGAAAGTGATCAGCTGGTGCGACGCCCCCGTCCTCGTGTCACTTCCTCTCATCTGTCTCTTCCTTCCATCCGTCGGAGGTGCTAAGAAGCAAGTGAGGGATGCAGAGGAGGGAAGCGAGGAGCCACGTGAGCTCAATGGTAATTGTAGCCACACATGACGCAGCTACTGTTTATAAGACAAACAATACATTTTGCTGTGGCGTGCTCATGTGACGAGTTTTCAGGCTGCTGTGTGTAGTTGATTGTCTGAGGCCCCGCCCACATGGGCGAAAACAATCTTATTTTACTCCGTCTTCCTCGTCATTGTTTTAAGAATATTTGCGTCCACACGGATCCACTTAAAATAACGACCGAAAACGCTGTAGTTCATATTCCAGGCCTATAGGTGGCGCTGACATTCACGAAAAAACGAAGAAGAAGACACGGAGCATGCGCATTAAGCTTGCATGCTGTAAACAAACAGACAGTAGACGGAGAAACCGAACACAACAAGAAGAAGATGAAAATGGTGAGTGCAAGGAAACCAGAATCTTTTTGTGTGGACCGGTAATGAGGTCGAACTGCTGCTGCGACTGATGCTCGACTACAAGGCATGTAAGTTGCAAGAAAGGCTCAATATCTTCTGCGGTAGGAACACGAGCATGTAGTCCGCCATTGTTGTTGTTGTTGTTATGAGACGTCGCGGGGTTCAGAGGTCAGAGGCAAGAGGTCGAGGGGTGGGGCGATGGCGTCATCGTTTGGGAAAGTATGCAGATTCGCCGTCCACATGAAAACGGGAGGGCTGTGTTGTCGGATTTCTCCTCCCTGAGACCTGGTTTTAAAAAAAATGCTTTTTCAGGATCCGTGTGGACGGTCGGCCAAAACGAAGAAATACGTGTGCGTTTTTCGCGTCAGAGCATTTTCATGTGGACGGCCCCTGAATCTCTGTCATGGCCCACGGGGGGTTTACCAGTACATAGCGAAGGAATGCAGTCCCTAAGCTGTGGATCACCTCCATCACTCTTCAAATTCACCCTCCCCCCCCACACACACATACACACACATTATGCATCAACTTCAAACTAGTCAATGATCGACCATCCTTACCTTCAACAACAACAACAGCACCTCGTCAGCCCGCTTTTACGCCTGCAGTGAATGTACACAAGTGAAGCTCTGCGTCATCAACAACAACCCATCACCTCCTGTGAATTACGATCATGTTTGTCTGATCCGCGTCCGCGACTTACTTTTGCAGCTGCAGGAAATGGTTTCATTTTCATTCACGTCACAAAACAAGAGTGACAGAGTTAGTGAGTGAGACTGTCTTAAGATTAATGGCTCGGACCATTTTTGTACCTGTAGATGAAATTTGCAAGTGCAGCGTGAGAAGGCAGCTCATAGGAGATAATGTTGTTGTACGAACATATCAGGACATCAGCGTGAAGATGAATCACAGCTAGTATAAGGTCCTCTGTGGTCCACGTCTCGATGCCCGCGAGCCCGACTCTCTCGCCCGCTCTGCTCGTGTTGCACAACGTGGCCGTTTCAGGGCAAGAAACGGCGGAGACACCAGAGGAAAGCCGAGAGGGAAGAGGAGGGGAGGAGGGCTGGAAGAGAAAGAATTGCAACTGTCATCACAAACAAGAACCATCTGTCTCATTTGTGTAACTTGTTTTCTTTTAATATGAGAAGTATGCTGAAGAGATCTGGGAGTTTGAGAGAGGCCTGGGAGGGCCGGGCCCTGGGCTAAAGCCAGCCTTCTCCTGGGTTCCATGAGCAAGGGGCATTATTATCCAGCCAACCTGCACTGTTAACCCTTCACACTCACGCAACACACACTGACGGGGTGAGAGAGAGAGAGAGACGGCATCAGAAAACCTTTAACCCGAGGTATGCAGAGGTACCCGAGGTGTAATTTGAACTATTAGCCGCCTGTCTGGGAGAAGAATTGACGGGATGATTTATGCAGGAGGGCAGAATCACACCATCATTATCACGTTACCTCTCATACCTTCAGGAAGTATTTATTAGACACACATATCCTGCAGGTTGTGAGTCACACGTACACACAGGTTGCGCCACAAGCAGTTGGTGCTTACACCGCTGTGATTACATCAACGCTGATATACTGCATAAAAGTTAGCTCGGTGTAATCTGCAGAACCGCCATGTTTTGTCTGCCCAGGAGAAGCCCGTCATCAGAATAACTACGAACCTCGGAACAAACCCCAGATTTAGGCTCTCTGTGGCTAACTGTGCTTTAATGGCTTGTCAGTTTCTTGTCACCTTATTTGAGCATGTTTATTGCACCCAAGCTGATAATAAGCTAATATTGAATCAGTTTTGGCAAGTTAAATGAAATACGGTTGGTTTGGAAGGAATTTGGTATTCAACAATGCCTGTTGCTGTGTGTTTTATTGTAAATCCAAAATGATGCTCTAAGCTATAGTGAGATTGTGGCTGTTCAAAGTAATAATAATAGAAATAGAAAAACTCCTGATGTTAGGTACTAACATAGGCTGCTCCGTCTCCTCAGACAGGGTGCGCTGTGCCGCTCCCGGGGCGGTGCTCTGAATAACTCAAAGGTGTCTTCCATCTGAGTTTATGAGCGATCCAGTTTGTCACTTAGATGGAGGGTTAGGGTTACCAGTGTGGCGACGTGATGGTTAGCCTACAGGATAATGGTGAATGCTAAACCGTAGAAGATTACTGACACAGAGGCGTCAGTAAAACAGCAATACATTTCAAAATTTTGGTAACTTTAGCTAACAATAGTCAGCTGTAGCAGCACAGCCCCTGACTGAAAGGGTGTGTTTTATAGCTTCACCTCTCTGTAGCCTACAGGAACAATATATGTACAAATACAAAACAAACCATTTTATTTGGGAGTATTTTTAACTACTCGCACAAACATTTGTCCCTCTGAGTGGACTAAATACTGTTTGAGATGTATGTACATCTAAGGTGTGTGTATCTAACAGGTTGAAGGTGGTCGATTCATTCCCTAAAATATTTGTACCAGCCTTTTATAAACCCGAAATCTGTTGCATCATGATTTCGACGCACGCTCCCCCACACGCAAAAAACACACCAAGTGGTAAAAGCCCACTGTCGGCCTCTTGTCTCGTGTCTCGCCACAATTGCAGCAAACCGCAAAAGGCATTACAGCTCTCTGACTGACGGACTGCCTTACTGTACATCTGGCTGTCTGGCAGACTGAGCGCACGCACGCACACACACACACACACACACACACACACACACATATGCCAACAGACATTCCCAATCAGTGTGGCCACCACCACCCACCTCATCTATGCCATCATAGTGGCTTAATGAAGGACAGATCCCCACCGTCGCAGACCAGGAGTGGTTAGGGTTACACTTTCCGCAAAGGGGGAGCGGATTGAAACCAGCCTAATTCAAAGATATTGCTGGAGAAAGAACTAGAAAGCTGTAGGGGGGTAGTGCGATATTGACAGAGACAGAAGTAGGGAAAAAGCTTGTGCCATGTGGTCTGCATTTCACTGTAATCCCTGTTCTAGCCCGGTGTTCCTGCCTCTGTTGCCTCTTCAGCCCAAACCCAATCAGGCGGTCGCTGAAACCCGAGCGGCCATTCTGGTTCTTCCCACAACCAGACTACCAGATTCCCAGCGCCGCGGGAAACACGTCCATTTAGCGCTGGTTAATATACTGTACGCGGTGATATACTGCGCATAAATTATGTTTATAGGTGTCAGGGGTGCAGGGAAGGACCTCGGGGTGTAATGTACCTCACACAAACAGCACGCACACACAAACGCGCGCTTGCACAAAATGCTGCACGGTGCACACTGTGGCCACATAATAATGCAGCTGAAAGACACGGGAAATGGACGATTTTATTGAAATATGTGTATGTCTGTCAGCGGGGCTGCGTGCGTGCGTGTGTGTGTGTGTGTGTGTGTGTGTGTGTGTCTCAGAGCTTGGTGGTGGAATAAAATCTGCTCCTTTTCACTTTCCATCCTTCTGTCCTCTCATGTTCTTTCTTTTCCTTCTGGGCAACATAGCTTTTGTGGCATTCTTTCTCTCTCTCTTTATCTCTCTCTCTCTCACACAGACACACACACACACACGCAGTCCTTTTGAAAGAAGTGACAAGAGTCATTTTTGACACAGCATATATTCCATATTAACATACATTCATAGGCAGTATAGTCTTCTTCAGTGTATAAGTCTTTACAGATCTACAGTATGTCTTTATAATGATAGCACGTTATTATAGGAAAGCTTGGCTTTATGGTGGTGGTACAAGACAACAATAGAGTCCTCACAGTGGCATGGGAAACTGTTTGTGTGTGTGTGTGTGTGTGTGTGTGTGTGTGTGTGTGTGTGTGAAATGAACAGGGATAATTTCAATGTGTTTCTGTGGGGCGAGGGCTCTATGTGCGCTTGGAGAGAAAGTGCTTCAGTCATCATGCACGGTGAACATGCTCGGCAACCCTCTGGCGGACCCCTTTGTCGATGTGTGTGTTTACATTGTGTGTGTCTGCTGGTGCATGCACATCTCTGTGTGTCTACTCGCGTTCGCGTCGAGCCAACTTGCATACGGGAGGAGCGCGAGATCGACGTCGATCCAGGTGAGCACGCACACACAACATGATGTTCTGAAATGGTGACAAACAACAAAATCTGGAATCTGGAAACTGTTCTGTTACAAGGTTCCCCGTTGCAGGTAGCAGCTGTGGATACGCAAATGTCGTTTCGGAGCGATGTTTTGCTGGGTATGTGTGTGTTTTGTGTGTCTCATGCCCATCACCTGCCAGTGCTACGGGCCTACAGAAAAGACAGGAAGCAGCTGACAGTGGCTTTCACCTGTCCATCATCATCGTCCTCCCTCTGACAGAGAGAGAGGGAGTGTGTGTGAGTGGAGCAGCATCAGGGCGTTGCAGGGGGCAAAATAAATGACTCAGCTGCGACTGAACCTCAGCGCAGCTCAGGAAGCCAATCGCAGGCAGTCCGTCTGCGATGCGTCCCTCTTTGTTGTTCGAGTCCGTCCTCTGACGGACTCTCCCTTTTTGACATCCAGCACTCGAAGTGAGTCCCCGAAGAAGCAGCAGCAGCAGCAGCAGCAAGAACAGAGGGGGAAACGACCCTCCAACTTGACCCCACCCACCCATCTTGCCCACCCATGGGTCCAGTTTGTCCCTTATCATCGCCACTCATCTGTCCCCTCCTTCCAGGTTCACCCCCCCATCAGTCTCCTCAGTCTCAACAAATAAGTTAAACATTACAAAAATAAGAAGCATCAATGTCAAAGCAAATACGAGAGTGACGGAGGGAGGCAGAAAGTGAAAAGATGCTTTCTACTTGAGAAGAAACACACTGCCTCTGTAGCTTTGTAGGAAATCCCATGCATAATCTATTGATATCCATTACGGTGGCATTAAACGAATAGGGTGACGTTCGACCTCTCAGCCACTCAGTCTGTTTCCGCTGACCAGTAGTCGGAGGGTGGGGCGGTTTCAAGCAGGAGAAGATGGAGTTACACGAGTCGTCCTTGCTCCCTGGCCTTGGAGTAGGAGTGCGGGGCATTTGTTTAGTTCATCAGCAGCGCCCTCTGTGCAACCCACTCCCATCACCGGCAAGTGTGCATCTCCACCATTTTGCGGCACTGTTTGCATTTGACGTAACAGCACCAGTGGAACTTACAGCTGCACCTGTCCACCACCTCCACCTCCTGCGTCTGGAAGCCGCGGCCACAGCACATTAGCTCGCAGCCGTCGATGGCCTTCGAGGTTCTGTTACACTGGCGGCCCACTGTGCCCAGCATGCCCGGCGTGCGCGGGTCATAGTCGCAGAAATCCGGACTCGGGTCCAGGTAGACCAGATCTTCATCCGTGTGAGGTTTGAACTGGGAGTTCCGAGGCACCAGGACTTTGGTGGTGCCCACCTTGCGCTGCTCCACCTCAGTGGCGCCGTCAAACTTCTCCTTGATGACGTTGCCCACCTTGCGGAATGGCGGCATGGCTTTCCAGCAGGTCTTCACCTCACAGGAGCCCGACACACCATGACATTTGCACTCCACACGCATGTGTGACAGGATGGCCTGCAGAGAGGCCGAAGAACCTTTGGTTAACAGACACAACTCAAAATAACATGATTACAATGCGTATTGTCCATAGAGACTAGCTGCTCTGGATATCAGCATCTCTCAAATATGTTTCTGGATTTTAGTCTTGATCTTCAATGACCTGAGACTCAAGTGGAGTTATCCTAAATGACTTGAGACATGATTTCGACTTGTCTTGAATGACTTGATACTTCCCTTGGGCTTATTTTTAATGTCCTGAGACTTGAAATGGACTTCTCTTGAATGACTTTAGACTTATCTTGGACTTGTTTCGGCTGACTTGGGACTTGACTTATCTTGAAAGATTCAAGACTTGACTTAAACTACTTTCAAAAGACTTTTCTCAACTTTAGAAATAAGACTTTCTCCCCTTAAATTTGTCTGCGTTATTATGTCACACTGTCAGTTTTGAGTTCCCTCTGAATCAGAGAGAGGCTGAGTTGATTGATAGGATGATTTTACACAAGTGCAGGTTCAAATTCCGTTCGGCCAAATAAGGATCTTTTTGGCGAAAGTTCTCACTACGACATGTTCACATAGTTCAACAAGGGCAGTGAGTTACCTTCCTCCCAGCCTCGTTGTTGTGCAGGTTCATGAGAGCCCGACTGGAGGACTGGCCTTTGCTCCGCTCCCTCACATCCACAAAGGACTGAGAAAATGCTACTCCATACGCAATGTTATCGCTGCAGCCCGACCACTGGAAGCCTATGAAAAGATATGAGGACAGAGAAAAGAGGGGTCAGGCTGACGGCTTTCAATGATGTAAAACAGACACACTCGGGTGGTATTTCCACCACTTTTCAGTATTTCTGTATTTATGGTAGAAATGTGTGCCCTGGTATTAACGTTCTTAAAAATCTGCCCAAACACACGTAGATAAGACAGCACAGTTGCTGTAACATGCTACCTGTGATATATGTCTGGCTCTTTCAATAAAATCATTATTTATGCTCAGTCCTTCTTCCATTAAAATGTACTGGATCACCTTCTGTTTCTTTTGCGTGTGTGTGTGTGTGTGTGTTTGTGAGAACGAGAGAGAGAGACCTACCCTCTGGGCTGACTCCATGTACATTGTGGTCACAGCCACATTTTTCCAGCTCTCCGCTGCTGCAGGCTCTTGTGACCGCAAACGCCACACTGGCTGCTGAGATGGCGTACACAAAGGCTGCCTCGCGGGTGCCTAACACACACATCACACACACATCACACACACACACACACAGACGCACACGGACACCAGCACAGTCGTGTTATTTCATTATGTAACTCAGAAGACAAGTCATTCTAAATGGCAAACAACAGCGTGTGTATGAGAATAACAAGTGCAGTCAAGTCCAAGATGGAAAACAAGCTCAAAAAATGTCAAAATACTTTAAAATGACATGAAATACTCCAATAATCCATATTCAGGTCCCAACTTTCTAAAGAAATGTAGGTAGAAAGGTTGACAGGCGAGCTTGTTGTGCTGTCAGTCAGCTGTGGCGCTGTCTGTCATACAAGCGTCTCCTCCGTGTCCACATGCTTGCAGGGAGATCTTCATTAACGGGGAAGTGTGTAAACTTACCCTGGGTGACCACCTTGCCAAACACAGGCATGGTCTCCAGAGTGGAGCAGTTCCATCGACGGTTGCGAAACTGGAACTGACACTCGTCTATGGCCAGCTGGGCTCCCCGACGCACCGCATCCATCACCTCCACACTGCGCTTACAGATCTGAACCTGGAGCGGAAACACACAGGAACGACATCAGCCACAAACACAGTGCACGTTACACTAAGAAAATACCATTTAATCCATCTCCTAGATGTCGAGATATTTCACAGGACAGGTATAAATTTTGAATTCCTTGCGGCTTGGAAAAAAGTAAGAGGATCACCAAAGTCATTAGGATTCCAGTGACTTTGCAAATCCTTCCAATATTTGTTGATTTATTTCAGTCTGGGCCAAAAGCTTTGGACTGATCGACTAACAGAATGAATTTGCCTTCCCTGTGGCCATGTTGCCTTGTTAGCATTCATATACAGTACAAAAAAAAAAGTTTCCTTAATCAATTAGATTGTTCTATTTCTAGTTTTCAGTGGAGAATATTGGCACATATAGTCCATTCTTTTTTCTTTTCTTCTTTCTGTCCATGTCGGACAGCCAGCCAGCGCCCGAGGAGAAAGTTGTGTGCAGATCCATTCTGGAAGAATAAACACCCATAGGGGCGTCAGATTGTTCTCTCATCCCGAGCAGTTTACTGACCGGAGGAGAACTCACATTTGACTTCTGCGCTTTTGAGTAAAGTTGTGGATTTCTCAGAGTTTGAACACCGCTGGAAACATTAGGGATAATCTATGTGCATGGCTCAACAAAACATATAATCTTTAGAAAAATAATAGTGCCATTGTTACATATCATATCTTCCCTCACAGATGGGTCTGTTAACTCGTGTACGTGTTTGTAATATCTCAACTGTTATGGAGTTGTGATATTTAAGTCGTCGACGTCAGTAGGCCGAGGTGTGTACCTGTCGCTGGATGAGGCCTCGTAACCTCTCGCATGTCTCCTCGTCCCTGATGCTTCCCACTGACGACAGCTTGGCCAGATACCTGAGAGATAAAAGCACAACACAACAGGACCTTTTAGAGCGCAGTGAGTACATTATGTAAACTGCAAAGGAACATCCAGAGATGTGACTGGAGGTACCAAATCTGATATGTAATACTTGATATAGAGGTATTATCTCCTCTATAGCATCACTTTGGGACAGCTGATGTCAGCTTTAAACCAGGGACGACTGAATAGGTGGACGACATCATTCAGAAGAAGCAGAGTGTGTGTATACAGAGGGTTGGTTCCCATGACGTTGTGGGAATGTTTGGGATAAATGTCTGGTAGTGAGGACACTGAGAGGAGGGAAAGTGGCTTATCACACACAACCACCTCGAGGCCAGACAGGTCAGGGAGATACACTACACACACACACACACACACACACACACACACACACACACACACTGTCTAAGATGTGTGAGAAAGTGGCATCAGTCTGGATGCCCTGACCCTCACACATCCACCTCGCATCACTTCAGTCTCATATCTCCAGTCCCAGCTGCACCTTACAGAAATAGGTTTTCTCATAAGCTGGCAGTAAGTCTCACAGCCGCGACCATGTTCTGTCTACACTGCTCATTGGAGCAAATGTTGAGTCTTAAAAAAAAGCCCCTTTGTTTTGTCAAGCAAGAGAAAGTTCAACAGTTTTTGAGATGCAATAACTCATTTCCAGTGCAGTCACATATTAGAATTATCTTTTAAACATGGTAAAACTGATAGCTTTTGGAACACTTGATGCAGAGTTACCGAAACCGAAAAATGAGTGTGCCATGTTGTATTCTGATGTTTTTCAGTTTTAGATGATTTGTTTTTAAGCAGCGTCAAACACATTCTGTGGCTGGTGGTTGACTCTTTTAGGATTCTGCACACCTTTTAGAGCACGGCAGGCCTGCAAGAGAGGCGAAAACACTTTTTTGCTCACAAATCTGTATTTCTAATACCCTCGTATTACTTATTCGTCCTCTCAGATGATCCGAACACGATCGCAACAATACTGTGTTCATTTTTTAAAGGAATAGTTCCACATTCTTTCTCACAGTGACATGAGAAAATTCATATTTCATTTGTGTTTGTGTGTCCAGGGATGGAGTCTTAGCATAGCATCAAGAATGAAAAGTGAAAAAATGCCAACATTGCTCAATCCTCCTAAAACAAGTCTATCTTGTTTTAGGAGGAGTTACATGCTGCAGTGTTGATCAGCAGGTGGTTGATAAGGACTGCGGGCAGCTTTCTGGTTACCAGGATGGGTGCCATGGTACCTCTTCAGAGACCACAAACTGTGGCCGGGCAGCTCAGGGTGCATTTAGGTAATTCCCACAAATAACTCATCCCAAAAAACACAAATTGTCATTTTCACATCCCCGTGATGAAACAAACAAAATTCAGTGATCTGTGAAAAAAAAAACAAGTAAAATGTAGAGGTGCTGCTGGATCTCTCATCGGCAATCTGAGGTAGGATTTCCCAAACTCTTCTGTTTTTCGCTGCCTTCAGCCTTTTCTGATGCTGTTTCCCTCCTTGCCGTGACAAACAGCCACATGCTGAGAATCCACAACGCCGCCCCTTTGATATCCTGTGTTGGTGTTGCATTAAAGAGGATGTCACTGTAGTCACATGAGCATCGCTATGGTGATCAGCTGGGAATCCTGCCTACTTTTAGGGAGGATTACCTGCAGTGGAAAACCCAGTCAGGAGAAGTACCTGGTACCGAAACCGAGGTGAGCCGAGCTGTACCGTGCGGTGGAGATGAGGCTTTTGACTCCAGCTCAACACTTAAACTGACACTGACACCATCTTTCTCATCTCACTCTTAAAAGCAACACAAATCAATGGACTTCCTAAAGTGTTGAACTGTTCTGTTCAGGGATGGTAAAGAAAACAGTGTGTTGTTTGACCGAATCCAAAGCATATTCAATTATTCACATCCAAAATAAACCAAAAAAAAAACCCAAAACAAAACATGAAATCCAAGTTTCACATCTACATTAGATCATCCACGGCCTGAAAGTTTGACTCTAGGCACCAGAGTGGTTCATGCTCACCTAATGAGAGGAACTAAAGCTGGCACCCATTGTGAAATGCTGCACCACAACTGTGTAACAGGAGTCTTGAAGGCATAAGAGAGAAATGTATGAGCATTATAACCGGGCTGCATACACACAAGCGAATTCAGTATTTCCAGGCTCCTTTGTGCAGCGAACAAGAGTCTGACTATCACAATGGCCCTGGATAATAAAGTAAAGTGAATTCCAACCAAATTAACTTTCGGGCTGCCACTCTGCACCAGCAGACATGTTTCTCCTTAAGGTTTTCTCGAGCTTGTTTTATGAGTCTCGGGTTATGAGTTCCCGAGACCACACATACCTCTGTAAAGCCCTGTTAGCCCGTCTCAATCAAGCCGTGGCACACGTCCAGACTGCACAGGGTTCTGAAGTCAGATTATTGACAAAGACATAATGCACAACACAAAGTCCTGCTACCAGTGTTTTACACCCGCTGATCGAACTGATGATAAACAATCAGGATGTCCTAAACCCGTCTGCAAGACATCCCGATTATTTATTTCATCGTCTATATATCGGCTGCTTGTCGCAAAAGGGAGAGAAGCAGCCGAACTGCATGTTTATCATTATGTTTAGTACTATGTGTACACGTGGTGGTATAATTAGTCATCATCCCCTCAGAGGTCAAACAGCTCCTCCTCTCCATTCACCCTCTCATCTCCTCCTCTCAACACTTGAGATAATCGTTCTCCCTCCGTCTCTTTGATGGCCTTCTCTTGCTCTTCCTCTCCGGACCGTGTCAGTATTTTCGCACTCATCGCTCTGATAACCCGCTGCTCTCCTCCACTCCACCGCATCTCAGCCACATCCGCTCCCACCTACTCGTAAGCGTGACTCAATTCGCTATATATTCGCATCGTGGACCCTTTCGTCGAAAAGCTGCACCAATCAGTTATTTGTTATCAGCGGCGGATTAAGTGTGCGCAAGGGGTCGCTTGTGTTGGCAACGAGCAGCCGACTGCTGCTGTCGGCTCCGTGGAGAATTCAGTGTGTTTTAGCTCACTGAAAAGTGTTTGTTGGTCAAACTGCAGCTTTTACTGTTTGTTTCACTCTCCCAGCACCATTTTTGATGGCAGTGGGCAGCTGAAAAAAAACCCCTGAAAACCAACTGTAGATGACCTGCTCAACACCAAACAGCAGACAGACACAGTCAGAGAACAGCTGGTGAACATTCACTCACAACTTGTTGAATACTGGCTCTGGTTGGTGGCTGGCCTGATCACTATCAACTGTTTTACACACTGGACCTTTAACATTGTGAGATCATTCATAATTTCTCAGGGAACACAGCATGGAGAAAACAATCAGCCATGTAACCGTGGCTGGTGTCTACAGTAGGAGTCAGTGCAAGAGCAGACTGCTGGGCCTTGGCAGAGGTATGCGCTCTACTGAGATCCATTCTAGAAAAAAAAAAAACGGAACAGGAGTGCCTCAACTGAGATATGAAAAGCACTTTCAAAGTAGTTTTTCCCATGAAGGTCAGTGATATAAAAATGTGGAAAGACAACAACGAAAAACGAGGCCGGCTAATAAAACTGTCCAAAGTCTCCGGATCAGCGACATTTTTTCGTGAATTGATTTGCGGTGAATCTAAACTGTTGGCAAATCCTGAACCCCGCTGTCTGTCTCTCTCCGGCTCTCTGTGAGGTTATGTCTCCTCTGAAATCTACAGGTCCTGACCCCCCTCCCTCCCCCTGTGTGGATCAGTCCAACTCAGCCCCGCTCTGATTTACTCCACTGCAGTTACGAGCTTTCATCAAAGCCATGTGCGGCGTCTGATCCCTCTTTGTTGTATGGCGTAGCCTGCGGCAGGGCGCTGTGTTCTGAGTTGAGGCGTCCTGCAGGGAGACCATCAGACGGCCATAAAAACAACCCGGGGAGAAAACGCGAGATGATGGAAAGCTGCTGCCTGATGGGCAACGCCGCGCTTACCGAAACAGTGTGGCATCCTGCTGCCCTGACAGTCACCCTGGAAACATTTAATAAACACTGGATAAGCTGTTATTCAGGTGATTTTCTGCAGTGTGTGTGTGTGTGTATACATGTGGGAAAGCTTCAGCACAGGCCTTGGGCGTGTGTGTGTGTGTGTGTGTGCCCTGTCTCACTTTATCTGTTCACTCTGCTGTGTGTACCCTTCGCTTCCCAGAGACGAGGTTAACAAAACACCCCGACGAGGAGACAGAGGAGTCAACCCGTACAAGGACACAGCAGCACACACACACACACACACGCACACACACACACCATCGTCTCAGGTCTCATCCTCATTCCTCTCGCTCTCTCTGGCCTCTGGTGGTTGCGTGCTTAAATCCCAGGGGTCTAAGCCCGGTGGAGCCAGTGGTGTTGTGAAGGCTGCAATGTGTAATGCAACACAAACACGCAGCGGCCTGCGAACGCACCGCAGTCCAGGTGGAATGCTCCGTACCTCCCACCCAGAGCCCCCCCACGGCCTCACGGGAGGCTGAAACTGAAAATAAGAGATAATTATTAAATAGAGGAGAGGCAGGTGGTTATCTCCAGACGGGAATCAAAGGACATGGTCAACGTGGTGAGCACCACACAAAAATTATAATTACGAATTGAAAAAAGTGGTGCGTTATACTTTTGAAAGTCTGAGGATGGAGCTGAGAATGAAGTCATGCATGCGATGCCTGCCAGAAAAGTAGCTCCGGTCAGGTTAGCCATTGTTAGCAAAGGCAAGCTGCTAACGATGCAGCGTGTGGTATTTTGTGCATACAAACACCTGAGGGGCGTGTCCAGAGATATAAGTTGGACAGTACTGTGTTAAGGACTGATTTGATTGGCTACAAATAAGATATAAGTGCTAATAAACAGTACATTGTACACATACAAAACAGCTTTGACGACTGTTGATGCAAAGAGCAGCCATTTTGGATCTTAAGGTCAGTGTTTGGGAGGCGTGTCGGGCTTTTCCGGGTCAGAAAGTATGGCTACAGGGGACATTCCAGCAAATAGATTCTCAAATAGAACGCATCATGAGAACGAGCTAGGAAGCCGTTAGCTTTGCATTATGACTGGTGACTAAAATTCTCCCAAGTACTACTGAAGCTCACTTATCAAAAGGCTGTTTCTACTCTGCTTAATCTATAAGAACTGAAACTGGATAATCAGTGACACGCAAGTCGCCAGTTGTGTTGATCGGGATCACTGACGACTTCAGAGGTATCAGTCTTCCCATCTAACTCTCAGTAGGATGCCAATAACCGTATTTCCCAAAAATTAGTCTAAGAAATTCATCTGATCAATCAGCTGTACGCTGTTTCAACACTATAAAGACAGCTGAGCTGAGAGGGGAATTAGGGAAAGCAGTGGGAGACGTTCAGGGGCGGGAGGGGACAACAGCTGGACACATCTGCATCTTGTGCTCCAGTGCACGTCTCAGCGTCCGTGCTCACACATACACACACACACAAAGTGACACAAATGCTCACAAACTGCAGCAGACTCGCTGCACCTCCATCACCTCTAGTGTGTATTTATATGAAAATATCCTCGTGTTTGCCTTTCCAGCACTGAGCACACAGCAGAGGTACACACTGACAGGTAAATATAGCATGGATGGGAAGCGCAAGGAGGAGAGCTGCAAGAAAGAGTCTCAGAAACATCTTTTCTAGCGGAGCACTGTGCACAGACCGGCAGACACTGCTGTAACAAGTCACTGTTCAGTGTCTGATGCATGGACAGTATTTTTCTTTCGCTCCAGGCCAGTGAAGTAAAGTGCACAGAAACTCTGATTCCCATTCAGTTCATGAGCAGAGACTCAGCAGGTTGCACAAATGTAAATTGCTCATAAAGACAGGTATGACCTGAGCTAACCCTCCCCATCACCTCTGTGGTGGACACCTACAGTCTGTAAAACATACGGTGGCCTGTAGAGGGCACTATTCTCTCAGTTTATCTTCAGCCACAAAACCACAGCACAGCACCGAGCTCTTCTTCTTCTTCCCTTCTGAAGCTCGTCGTGGCTCCAGGTGATCACACCGCTCTGAACAACCTCTGTCGTGTCACATGAGAACACCAGTGTTACATGCACGACGGTTCAGTGGCTGAAATATGGAAAGACTGAAAAATCCTGTGCATAGTTTCCACTTTCCTAAAAGTCATCTTCGCAGATCAACAGAATTCTTTTTATAAGTTTGGCTCTTTAGTGTTTAACTGGCAACACATGTATGTATGAATTTTGGGAAATGCATCTTAACACTAAATATCTGCACATCCAGAAACCAGCATGCACCTGCGTGATGTCAACAAGTCCATAAAATGCCTTCGTATGCCGCCCGAGTGAGGGACTGTTGAACAAGTCACATCCAAGAGGAGTTGACGGCAGAGCTCAGTTATTTACAATGGAAGAAATCTAGTTCGGTCGTTTCACAGAAAAAAAGGATTGAATGTTGAACCTGTTTGAAGGTGTTCAAGTCTCCATGACATGTGTCAACAATCCTCAACATTTAGGAAATGGACCAAAATGTTGGTAATTTGGTAAATCTGCCAGAAACGACAGTATATATCACACACGGATGACTGAAGCTCTCAGACTAGTGTAGTCAAGTTGCTGGAACTTTGATACAATACAGAATTATTGCAATTCAATAATACAACTTTGTAAAAAATATAACATTTTTAGATTTTTATCACAAGATAAATACAACAAGGCAGTCTTTAAGAAGAACTGCATTCAGTTCTGACTCAAAAGAGCAGATGGATTTGGACCAAGGCGGCACTGCAGCGGAGTGTGTGTGTGTGTGTGTGTGTGTGTGTGTGTGTATGAGCTCACAGCTGGTACTGGTGTATCGATCCTGCAGATCAAACACTGAAACGGTTTCAAATATTCCAAATCGATATGTATCAGCGTGTTGATATATTTGACTGCAGCATCTCAAACACCAAAGTGAAGAGTGTGTGTGTGAACTTGACCTGCACAGTCCACCATGTTTAATTTACACTGTAAAACAAGGTTTTCACAACACAGTCTTAAATAAGGGTATCTGATTGGCTGGCAGGTTGACAGATGTGTAATGGAGGCAAGATATTTTAGAGATTAACAGCGCACTTTATTGATCCAAATCAAACAAATACTGATATGTGTGATAGCCCAGTATCAGCTGGTAATATCAGCTAACTGATCAGTCAGACAACGTATTGATCTGGGAAAGATTTAGAAGAGAAGAGAGAATGGTTGGTTCAGGACTCTGAGGGTGGTGGTGGTAATAATGGGTGGGTGTGTGGGTTATTGCATGGAGGACAATATGGTCCTAATACTGAGTCATAATACTCAAAACAGTCTCATACAAAGGCTGAATACATAGACTTATGTAGTCAGTGACAAATAAAATAAACATAGGTTGGAGAAAGATACAATATATGAAGGGGAAGAGGATGGAAACGTTTTTTCCATTCACTGTCTGACTCGCTTAATTTCAAAGTAAGACAGTGAAGCAAAGCAGGGAGAGAAACAAAACAGAGCGATAAGAGGGCAAGGCGGCGAAAGTGAAAACTATCTGTTGAGTTCAATTAACACATTTACTGAGCAGCCAGAGGCTCACACTACGAGAGACTGTGTGTGTGTGTGTGTGTGTGTGTGTGTGTGTGTGTGTGTGTGTGTGTGTGTGTGTGTGTGTGTGTGAGGGTTGTGGTGTTGGCAGAGCATGTTATTTTTAGGGGGAAATGAGCTCTAGTGGAGCCAGCAGCATATAAATACACCCAGACACACGCGTGGGCACCTACACACACATACACACACACACACACACACCTTACACAAAAACACACTTTCAAACACATTTGGGAAAAGAGGCAATAAAAGCCATGAAATTAACCTCCTGCCTGGTGTTAGTGCCGTGGTCCCTAAAGGCGAGGAATCAATTAGTGTGTGTGTGTGTGTGTGTGTGTAGTCAGTATAATGTCCATGCATACCAGCTTCATCCAACCATCTTATTTAAGTGTCACTGTCCCCTGATTGTTTGCTTCCTCATCATGTTTGGGTCTCTAAAGATCTTTCAGGTTACGTCACAAACACTCCGGCGGCGGTGGCGGCGGCGGTGGCCATGTCAGAGGTCTGTTGCTCTCAGGAAACAATAGCTGCGAACAGCTGATTGTTTCTAAATGCAGGACTTGGCAGGAGATGATTCCTGTGCTGTGTACCTGTCACCATTTCTTCATTTAGGCAAGTTGGCTTGTTAGCTAGCTAACCATACGGCTTGAAATTGACACAGGTGACTCTGCCACTCGTGACAGCCATTCACGGTCATGACAGCTTCTGAGTTCTCTGTATCTGTTTACAACCCTCCATGTTCAGGGTTGCAGCTTTACGTTCTACATGCACAGTATTCTCTCTGTAATCTCTGGTGACTTTCTCAAAGCTGAACCATATTTTCACTTTTTTTTTTCTGTTTTAGGACTGAGTATGATATTGCATGCTAACATGCTCACAATGAGGTAGCACATCATAATAACCATCATTCATAAAAGATACATTGTAGAAAATAGATATTTGACTGTTAACAAACAATAAAATGATTTATAAACCTTATATAAGCAATTGCTTATCGTAAAGTTACTGTGCAGTTTATCTATAAACATTATTGTGATGGCCTGATGGTGATAAACCTTTACAGTCATTTAACAGATGTTTAAAAGTCATTGCATTGTTCGTTAACATTCAAATAATTATTATCTACTGTTTAATTAACTATCAATTTAGCATTTCTTATTGATTGTTGATATAAAGTGTCTAACATGCAGATGTTAAGCAGCTACAGTGTTTCACATGCAGCATTGGTACACCAACAAGTACAGGTGAGACTGACGGAAATGTTGTGCCTTGCAGGTAATTGGTCAAATTTCATTCACTCAGACGAATTGTAATTTTAACCTCATGATAGTGGAAAAGTAAGAGGATTGTGATACATCCTCTGGGGACAATGAATGTCTATACAAAATCTCAATCCATAGTTATCCACACGGCTAGAAGGGATAACTTAGTTATCCAGATAAATTGCAAAGGGTTCAGAGGCTAACGTGTGGTTTGGATGTATAAGAAGATAAGCTGGCTGGTAAAACTGAAATCATTCATGGGCAGAGGGCAGGTTTGGACATGCACCATTTACACTCCTGCTTACTATTTACACAGTTAACACACATGTATCAACTGTGTGTTGTACACAAGTCTGTGTTTATAAAGAACTCTGTGTGTACAGGCCTCTAATATTAAGCATGGTTCTCACCTATTGGCTACCGACTACTGAACAGAATACCTTTCTTTATAAATGCCTTAAATGTTTCATTTTGACTGAGATGCAATGTGTATGCCAAGTCACTTAAAGGGACAAAGTGGCAATGAATGTTACCTTAAGTATTATTAAATTATCATTATTATTACACAAAGTGTGCACTTTCATTACTCCTGGACACGGACTTGAATTAAGGAACCCCTAACCTTGCCAAATGTGTTAATCCTGTATCGCTCCACACTCTGCAAATTGTCATGATTAAGCTATAAAGCAGTTCCTGTTAATGGATGCACAGACGACCCTCACTTATTAACTTTTTGATACTGTTTTAAACCTCAGGATCCTCTGCAGCGTTCTGGGGTAATAAGGAGCCTCTTATTTCTAAGATTTCTAAGTGGATTTGTGGACTTCTCAGTGGAGGTCTGAGTTATCCTTGAGAAGTCAAACTGAATCCAAAAACATGTGTATCGTGGCTGAGTGTTCAGATTTGAGTTAAGACTCCAAGACTGTGAGTGTGATTTTGGCACAAATTATGGCAATCGGGTGCGAGGTTTTTTTTCTAATGATCCCCTCTGACCAGGCATTAATGCATACACAAAACATTCTCTGATGGCTGTCTGACATGGCTTTTTTCAAGAAAGAAAAGGAAAGGTGCCACATTAAAAATGCTTAAAATGTTGCCTGCTCCTTCTCCCTCATTAATCAATACCAACTTATTAATACCAGAATGTATCAATGTGCTTGTAGGCCCGCCTCTTTAAATCAAATTCGTAATGATTGATTTCCTTGCTACCCAATGCATCTGAGAGACGCTGCCGTATACATCCAGAAATGCAATCAGCTGTTCACAGCCATTGTTACCCAGGACCACAAGCCCACCAACATGGCCGCCGGGGTGTATGTTATGTCTCCTAAAAGCCCCGTGCACCTCTCTGTGGATCTGCCAGGGCTGTCTCTCGTCTTTCAGCGACCCAGGTGTTTCCCCGTCACCCCGAGCTCTCCTGGCGGTAATCTGGTCGTCCTGAGCGACTCCCCGCGGCTCCCGAGCGTGTCACGATAATTGCACGCGCTCTGGTGACAAGAGGGCTTGAAATAACACGCCGCAGCTTTACCACATTCATGCGTTTGTCCGCGTGTGAAAGAAGTGTTAGGCGCCAGCGTGCGGAGCAATGCCAAGGTCTCTGCTTTCTCTGGTTACCCATCAGCTGCCCTGCCCTTAGCACCGCACCATGGCTGGTCCGGGACGTATGCATGTACATCCACACGCGTACACACCGACACACACTTAAAGAATCTGGAAGACACACGGGAGGGGGACGCAAGACAGAAAGAGCCACTGACAAGACGCTGAAAGTTTAGAGGGAGAATCATTATAATTCCGCCCAAACCGGAACATTTTGTAATAATGAAGAGTGAACTTTCAGCCACGTTGGTTTCCACACTGCGGTTGCTCTGCTGCCGTATCTTTTGCCCCGTGTTGACAGTAGCAAATGGCATCCAAAGCTGAACCCACTGTTCTCTACTGAAAGTGAAGTGTTTGAAAAGCAAACACTCCACTCTTTCTAGGTTTTAAAGGGCATGAGCTCCCTTGAGCAAATAAATGAGGATTATAATCCTTTCTCCGGAGCAGATTCATGACAGTTTAACCAAACAAATAAACGAAACCAACGGCACTTTCATTTTTGGTCTCCTCTTTAGACACATGCCAGATGTAATCCTTCTTTTGCCACAGCGGTGGCGAAAGTAATTATTGACAGCCACAAGGGTTTTTCTTTTTCGTAGGTCAGTGTCAAAGGTTTCTTGACTTTGTAAGTAACCTTTGAAAGAGCATTTGAGTCACATTTGATTAAGCATTAATATCAAAAACAGTCCTTGTAGTAATGTGGTAGAAATGAGACATAGGGTTCTGTTTTCATATTGGCACGGCCTGTCTGCTCAGTGGATCACCAGGATTCATGAATGTTTGTAACAAATTCTATTCTATCCCGCAGGTAGCAGGAGACAAAAAGTCAGTGGATCATCAAGGTTAATTAGTGCAACAGCTGTTGAGATATTTCCATCTGGATCAAGCGGTGCGTCAAACAACTGACCCATAGGGCCCATGCCATCCCGCCAACATTTCTAGGAGACTTTCCTCCAAGAAAATCAACAGCACCAGTTGTTTCAGCAACTGCACCCAAATTACATTTGTTTACACCGACTCGACAAAGCCCTGCAGCTGCCACAGGAGTTGGGGTTCTTGTCCGTCGGGAGCAAAGTAGGAAATCAGGTGACATTATTATGTTTGTCTAACCTTAACTGAGTAGTACTCGAATCCAAACCGCGATGTTTCCCTGAACCTTACCAAGTCTTCCCGTGCCTCCACCTAATCAAACTTTGACCACACTGTTGCTGTTGTTGGCTACTCGACACCATGGAGACGACGCCAAGCTTTGTATTTGTTTTTATGAGCATACTGGCAAATCAAAAAACATCACTGCTCAACTGCTTAAGGAAACTTAAAAAGGCTACATGCCGGAGCCAGGTCCTCGTCAGTAACAGAAAGCATCCTGACTGGAAACATCACGAACCGGCATGGCTTGTGCACGGCCCGGGACAGGAAAGGTTCTGATTAAATCTGCCCAGAACATCACTGGTACCATCTACAGAGCGTCAGTGACATTGGTGAATGGGATGTCTACACAGAGCCCAAAGGATACTAAAAGACAACACCCGCCCAGCCACAGTCTGCTCACCCCGCTGCCATCTGACAACACATACAGAAGTATCCACTGCCGTACCACCAGACTACAGAGCGGCTTCACTCCCCGGGCTGGGAGACTCCTGAACTCATCTCAACACTCCACTATGAATAGTTTGAATAGTTGAATAGTACAAAAAAAGTATTCTGCTGAGTCAGTAGATTTCTTAATTATTTGATTTTTGATTTTATGCATACACACACACACACACACACACACACACACACACACACACACACACACACACACACCAGACACACAACTTCCCTGCCAGCTTTGTAACTGACTGTGCATATGTCCGTCTGTGAGTTGGTGCTGGTTGGTGCACTGGGAGTTCTTCTCCGGTCAGCGTGGTAACGTCTGCGTGTGTGCCACTGTTGGGAAACACGCCAGCTCACACGCTTCATCAAAAACAAATCACACACTCACAGAAACTTGGAAAACAAGCACACACACACACACGGCAGACCTGGAGCGGCATGCCGTGCAGGTGCAGCAGAACCAGTCGGAGCAGGGTAAGAGGAGGAAGAGGAGGAGGAGGAGGAGGAGGAGGAGAAGGGTGATGACGGACAAATTAATGAAAAGTAGCATTCAAATCCCCATTCCGCAGTGGGACACTAAACATGACTCAGCAGCCACAGAGATTTGGCAAAGTGATCACATCCTGGCTCACGGGCTGAAGGTGACAGGCACAGACAGAGCCACAGGTGAGGTAAACACACAGGCTGAGGTTGGACGTGACGTAAGAACAGCTGAGAGGTGTCAGAAACATCTGAGCTATTCTGAATCATATGCAGTGAACTCGGAGAGGAGATCTGTCAACAATCCAGGACCGGAGCCTCAGCTAACAATCATGTCCACTATCTTCCGAGCACTCTCATGATTAATACTTGATCCATGAAATGTCACCAAGTAGAGGAAAATGCCACCCACGATTTCCCAGAGCACAAAGTATTCAAAGTGCTTCTTTTTTTTGACGAACAGTCCAAGCCCCCTATAGGTATCTGGATTCCTGAAGGAGACGGACGAGAGGGCAGAGCCAGTTAATTTCTTTTAACAATGCAATAAGCAAACATAACTGAGGACTGTCCAAAACATTTCTGAACCACGTGCTCAGCGTAAATTTATAATCTTTCAAATACTTGCTATTATTTTAGCTTCGACAACACTGGATTTAATATTAAATCAGATTTATATTACATGTGCATAAAATGTCATCTAATTTATGGAAAAGCAACAAGGAGCATAGAGCCCAACTGATACTCAATTATTTTTTATTTCTCATTTTTTTATTCAAATATCCATGTATCTGACAATATAGAGACATTTTGCAGTAATCCCTTGAATGTGGCTATCAAACACTTGTGACAAATGTGTAATAGAGGCAGGATATTTTTCAGTTAAACAATAAACTTTACTGTCAAAAATGAAATCCGTGTACTGAAACAGTAAAATATGCTGGGGAGGTAATGATTATAAATATTATAACATCTACATAAAAAAACTCTTCATATCCTCACATATCAGACAATATATATGACAATGCCAATATATATGTAAAAGCCCAATACTGACCAATAACATCAGCCAGCCGACATAACGGACGGGTTCTATAATTAAAACAACAAGTAGGTGAGAGTATCTCTGCACTGATCGATTCACGTGGCCTGCTATCCGTTTCTCACAGTTGGGAACACACTTCCATGTTTGTGAGGAGGTCATGCGAACTGACAACAACACAACCATCGCAGATATCAGATTCATGTGCAAAAGGGTGTGTTACTATGATGATGATTAAGGTTACTAGGCACAGTATTAGCCTTCTCCACAATCATGACTAAAGCAAATGATGAGCTGATTTATCAAAAAATGACTTAAAGCTTCTCAGGCTCATTGCAGCACTCTGTAAATGTTATTGGTAGGATAAACTTTCTCCACAGTAATAAGCCCAGATAACTGAAATCTTGACTGTGTGTGAGAGTGTGACTATCTGGACTGCAGGGCTGTTGTATTAACACACATTCTGAGCAGCCACACTCACAACTACTGTGACAATATCATACAGTTGCACCCCCCATGATAAAAAACAAAACAATTACAGTGCTGCTGCGTCTATCAGTCGGTGTTCAGATGAAGGTTTGTCGCTGTCTTTCAGCTCTGTCACTCCTTCACGCTGCGTGTTACCAAGTGTAAGACGCACAGCGATCACAAGCGGCGGATGCCAGCGACGCCGCATGGCACCCGTCCAGCGAGAACAGGAAGTTAAAGGGCTGAAAAACACTCTTTGATGAGACGCGCAGTGTCGGTTCCTTGTTGTCACTGTCGTCAAGCTGTAACGCAAGTGGCCTGATTACATGCAAACTGAATGCAAACAGCTCGAGCCGTGCACGGCCGGCCCTCTCTCCGCCTCATTTCACTAAGACATTCGATTGACGGTAACAGCGAGTCGTAGTGATCGGTTAGCTGACATGTGAGAGATGAAGGAAAACAACCAGCAGTGATACTCTGAACTGAGGCGCTCTGTTGGACTGTTGGACAACTGTTCCGAACAGTCTGGGTATGTGCAGCAGCAATGTGTCTCCTAATTGCCTCCCATCCTGTTGACCCTGAGTGTACCTGCTGCCGGCGCGGAGGTGAAAGTGAAGCTGGGGGGAGTTGTGGAGGTGTTGAGGGCTGACATACAGCAGCCCCGCGCACATTCTCCACAACAGTGCAGTCCCGTCGAGCAGACTGGCAGCTCGGCAGCCTGCCTGTACATGTCTGCAGAGCTGCTGCTGTCACCACGCCTTCAGCCCCGAACAGCACAATTAGCCTGCACTCAGTGACAGAGTTCAAGGCAGGCAGAGCTGTTTGTCAAGGCTCTGATTTGATTTATTCCGGCGAATCCGCCAGCAATATCACTTAGGCCGCCCTCAGCCATATCCAGGTGTACACACGCAAAAGGCTGTGCTCATCCTATTAGAAATCTGACAAAAGGTGTTAACACGTGGGAGAATGAATAAGTGAAAGTACAGATATGGAGGTGAACACAGTCACCTCTTATGCGTCACGTCGACTCTCTGCAGAACACAGAAGCTTCTCCCTGACTGATGAGCGCCGCTTGTTAATTTGCGAGGAGTTAAGAGTGAATGAATGGCAGCAAGAAAGCGGAGCGCAGCCTGCGGAGGAATGCAGAAACCCACCTAACCGCCTCCCACAGGCAGCCTGCCGGGGGAGAGAGAGAGAGAGAGAGCAGGCACACACACGCGACCCGACCGACCGGCCCCAGGAGGAGGTGGCCCCGCGCTCCTCGCTGTGCGCTCCCCTCGGTCTGATCCCCCGCGTCACATCAGCACACCGACGATCAAATGTTCCGCCGTGGGCTGACGTTCGCCTGCGAGCCCGCCGTGACCTTGTTGAACTTTTCGCTCTCCTCCCTCATCTCCTGCATTTTCACCGTCACCTCGCCTGCAGAATTTAATGGACACTGAGTGGTCACGCGTATTTCTAATTTCATTATTTTTGTGTCACTGTAATGGATGTTTGTTGGGATGTCCGGGGAGGATTTTATTTTTGTGACTTTGAAGGATTTTAAAGGGATGAATCGTTCAGTTTCTTACCATTTACAAGAACATAATTTGATTAAAGGTGCATTATTTAGTTTTGGGGAATACATTTTAAACAGAAGAGAAAAATCTGCATCTTCAATGATTACTTCAGTGTCTGAATATACTGAAAAATGAACAGTACTCGAAGGACAACACAATATCAGACTGTTTCACTTAGCAGGACCCGTCTGAGCTGCTGCTTTTCTAGCTTGAAACACTGTTTTGGGGACCTTATCTCCCCCTGAGAACAGCATGTTTATTCAGTAACGGGAACATATTCATCAAATAGCTTGAAATTCTTTTCCAAAAAACTGCATCGTGCATCTTTAAGTTTTAAAGACATAATTTACAAACTCTTCTGGAGAAAGAGAGCTGAGAGTTACCAAGGCAGAACTTTTCTTTCTTTTTTTGTTTTTAATTATATACATTATTGTAGCGTTTCCACTTGCCATATAACATGTTACTTTCATACATAAAAACCTCTTTCACACATGCAACATTTCATGTCATTTTCAATCAAGAATATGAGGTTTCACCTTCATGGAAACCTGCACCTTTCCAAACAGAACATGTGCTTTTCCACTTGTGGCTAACTCTTTCTGTAGGGGGGATGTAGCGCTGTTGGTAAGTTATTAAGTCAGGGAGTGTGTGTGTGTGTGTGTGTGTGTGTGTGTGTGTGTGTGTGTGTGTGTGTGTGTGTGTGTGTGTGTGTGTGTGTGTCTGTGTGATGGTTAACAATTAACCTGCGCGGCCACTGAGCTGGAGGGAAAAGGGGGACAGGAGAAGATGAGCGGACATGTGAGGATGAGGAGGGACAGGAGGAGAAGGAGGTCAGGTGAACGACAAGGGAGGGGAAAAAGCGAGGGATGAGTGTCCGCTCTCTGAGTGGAGGATGAGAAAGTCCAACTTACAGCCAGTTACTCGCGTTGGCCGAGAGGAGCGCGCAGCAGAGCATCAGGACGCACCGCAAAACATATTCCTCGGTCATCTCGAGAGGGAGGGAGGGGAGGCCGGTGAGAGCTGAAATAATCCCGAGGTGCACTGGGGGGGTCGGCGGCGAAAAAGCAGCAGCTGCGGGCTCCGGGGGGGGAGGCTGTTAATCCATCGTCCCGCATCCAGTGGCTCATCCACCGGGGAGGCGCGCAGCTTCACGGTCCGTCCGCCCGGTTCTCCCGTCCCTCCCTCTGTCACTCCAGCGCTCAGAAGGGACGGGGGAGAGAGGAGGGGAAAGAAGAGGGATGCTAAAAATACGATCAAAAAGCTGTGGAGCCGCTCGGGGCTGAATCGGAGCCTTCTTCTTCTTAATCAGCGTGTTTGCTTTCCTTCTCCAGCTGCGCGCTGACGCCAGCCGAGAGAGCGCGTGGAGAGGCGAGTCCAATCCAAACCAAGACGGCACGAGCCGAGAGGAGCTTCTTCCTCCTCTCTCTCTCTCTCTCTCTCTCTGTCTCTGTCTCTGTCTCTCTGTCTCTCTCTCTCTGGAGGCTGCCGGCTCCGGCTCTGCTGTCTGTCAGCGCGCCGCGGGCTCTCCGACTCTCCCCGGACACACGCACACAAACACACACACACACACACACACACTCTGAGCGTAAATACGCGCGGGTCCTCCTCACGCGGCACCGTCTCTCGGTGAGTCTGGCTGAGGAGAGAGTGTGTGCGCTGACTTTAGCTGAGGGGCGGCGCGAGGATATAGAGGTATGGCAGCGAGATGGGAGTTTTTTTTGGGGATGAAGGAGGCGTGTTTTAGTGCGCTGCTAAGGTACCTTGTGTGTGTGTGTGTGTGTGTGTGTGTGTGTGTGTGTGTGTGTGTGTGTGTGTGTGTGTGTGTGTGTGTGTGTGTGTGTGTGTGTGTGCGTGCGGACGGGACAATGTGTGTGTTTTAGAGGTCCCCTGGGAGGATGCAATAGCGCAGCCATTCACTAATGCCCTCCCCAGCCGCCCTCCACCTCCTCTCCAACACACACACACACACACACACACACACACACACACACACACACACACACACACACACACACACACACACACACACACACAGACGCACACAAAACGCTCCTCAAACCGCACACACTTCTTGGCAGCACCTCGCCCTCCCTGTCACACACTCAACCAAATATTCTGCGGTCAACAGGCTATTTAAAGCTTGGCTGCAAAACGTCTGCATTCGAAACCAGCAAATCCCCAATAATATGACAAATGTCAGCTGCAACGCTATTGATTGATGAAAACGTTGCAGGAGGATAATAAGGTGAAGCAGCCGCGCTGGACCGTGACACCGCCGAGGAGCGTGTATGACTCACCTGGTCCTGGAGCGAGCTGGAGGAGCGGACACCGAAAGATGATATTTTATTTACATAACAAAGAAAAAAGAAAAAAAAAAGAAAAAGAAACCTCATGTGTAAAGGAATCAAAGCTGCCGGGGCCATCATTACGCACGACTGCTGCAAAAACCCACAAGATTTCGTTTTGAAATACAGCGAGATCCCTGAAGTTTCCAAATATACCAGATGTGTCAGAGCGGATTATGTGGAAAAGGGGAAAGGTGTATAAAAAGATGCACAAACACGTGGAGTAGTTTTTGAGACTCCTCCGTGGAAAGTTAGTTTATCAGCTCAAGTACAACGTTGTTGAAAACTATCTGAGAGAAGACAGAAGCTCACTTTCACCCCGAGAAACTGTGTGTGTGCTCAACATTCAGAGTGAGACACACACTGTACCTGTACACACACACACACACACACACACACACACACACACACACACACACACACGCACACACACACACACACGCTCATTAATTAGAGCTCTTTAGTTTTCCTGACATTGGGCTACATCCCCTTAGATTTTGGATATCGTTACATTGTGAGATTAATATTTGGTAAAAGTGCCAGTAGTCATGCCTGCAATATATTATTGTATTATTATTATTGTATTATTGTCTTGTTGCAATATCGATATTGAGGTATTTGCTAAAATATTGTGATGTGTGAGTTTGATTCCCCAGCTCTGATATGAATGTAAGATGTAGAAAAAAATAAAACAATAGGAAATAAGAAAGTATTTTTTTTAAAACTAAATGGATAATAAAATTATATTATATTATATTATATTATATTATATTATATTATATTATATTATATTATATTATATTATATTATATTATATTATAGTTGCAAAGTTGTGGGTGTAAAACGATTTCATGTTAGGATAATAATTGACACTATCATCATTTAGTGATACTGTATTTATTGATGTATTTATTATTTATCTGTTACTGTTAGTTCTGTTACTGTATGCACCTATTTACATTTCAATAATATGATTTAGTACTATATATTATATCCATTACAGAATGCAATAAATATATTAACACATCATTTAAAAAAAAATAACTGCTTTGTGCATGAAGACATAAGGCAGGAGTGCAGGATCAGCATCAGAAGGCTGCTGTAATAACTGACACTATAACCAGCTCTCACAATTAAAGTGAACCAACAGATGAAGGAGGTGCAAACTAAACGCCATGTATGAATAGAAACCAAACAGAGCACAACAAGACCGCGAACAACAGACACATTCATGTCTGGTAACACCATGTATCTCCTGGTGGATGAGTGAACACACAACTTTTTCAAACCCACAAGAACAATTCTCGTGAAATCTAGAGGAGATAAAGGATCAGATTGTTTCTGAAGTTAGTTCAGGGGGAAATAACAAAAGGAACATTTCAGACGAAGTGGTTCAGGACAGTGAACGTGTGTGTTCACGTGTGACAGCAGAGGGGTTTCACTCACAACCGGCAGATGTGGAAAGACAGAAAAAAGTGAAGGACGGGAGACTTCAGCAGCAGCCTGTCGTCACACATGGCTCAGTCATGAGCTTGTGTGTGTGTGTGTGTGTTCATGTGTGGGCGGTGGCGGCGGTGGTGATGGTGGTGGTGGTGGTAGCGGTTGAGGTTTGGGTGATGTGTGTGTCTGTGTGTGTGTGTAGTCTAATCTCATTTCACTTATTGGGTTTTAGGGAGCTAAGAATACACCCTGCTGGGACGAGACGCTGCAGCCGCGCCACCAGCTGTGTGCAGTGTGGCTCCTGGCTGCCAGACACACACACACACACACACACACACACACATACACACACACACACACACTGCAGCGTTGAGTAAGACGAGTCATCTGTCTGATTTTGGATACTTAAAGATAAGATAAATGTGCGCTGGTCCCTGTGGGGAGGTTTTGCTGCGGCAGCCAAACTAAATGAACGCAGCAGTGGAAAGAAAGTCAAACACGAGCCCAAAAACAAGAGTATCGGCTAAACACTGAAAACACTGACTGACAGGGGCTCCAAAGTTTTCTCCTCATCTGAGCGGAGAGTGCGCAGGTTCTTCAGAAAACGAGTCGAAAGCTTCTGGACAGCAGAGCGTAGCTGGTGTGGGAACCTGCTGACCTACATTCTGGGTCTGACAGCCTCTTCCAAAACTTCTGCTCCCACTGAACCCGTCCCTGCTCCGCAACCAGACAGATGGCACCTGCACCGAGCCCAGGGGAGGGTGTTAAACCCCACCGCGCACTGCAGAGCCAGCACGAGAGCTGCTGCTGAGCAGTCTGCCGCTGTGAGGGCTTCAGCGGAGCGAGCAACATCCCAGAGTGCACCAGTGTCACCTCAGAGATGTCACCTGTGTCAGCCCTGCCGCTGATTGGCCAACAGAGGGGGGAAGTGAGTAAAAAGAGCCTGTTAATGAATCAACAATTCATTGAGCGCTCTTACATAACTGAGATGTGCCTCCTTATCATGTCACCCTCTCACTGTAAGCAGCAGTGGGTGAGACATCTGTTTGCGAGTGAGAAATGTGGGAAAATGTGGAAACTTGTTATAATGATCATAGCTGGAGGTTCATACCAAAATAACATTTGTTTGTTTTTTGGAAAATTCCCCACCAACGTGATGAAATAACAATTTAGTGTTGGAAATACTTAACCCCACAGCATCAACAACATTCTTTTTCTTAATCTCTTAAACAGACAGCTTGTTGTAAAAGTGCACACTCATTTTTTTCCCAAGTGAACTAGAAGATGTCTTATTATGTCACATATCTCTTTATGTGGACAAGCATAATGTGTAAAATGTGATGAATGGTATGTCTAAGTGCTATAAGCAACTTTCCTTTCTTGAGTTTCTCTGAATTTCTTCATATAACACTTGATTTAAACAAAGGACATTTTGAATGAAATTAAAATGTTAAAGTTAGAGTCTTTATACATAAACATACATACAATAAACACAAATAACAACAATTCTACGATCTGCTGTTTACCACAAACAGGAAACACGCTACAAGTGATTTCGCAGCTGCCTGCAAAGTTCCGATTTCTGAAAAAAACACAGTGTACCCTGGGAATTCACGCTTTAAACAAGCACTACAGATGGCTCGGTCAGGTTGACTTCAGTATAACTTTGTGCTGTACCATATGGCCGGGAGGACTCGCCTGTTTAAGGGTTAAGTTGAACCGCTTCCACATTCAAGCTTTTCCCAGAGAAGAAAAAAAAAAGAAAAAGAAAAAAAAAGAAACCTTGATTAAAGGAAGTCCTTTCACTGAATTGAGTTGCAGCCGAAACTCATGTGAGACCTGCGATGTCAAAACCAAACTAAATGGCTTGTTAATGGATACAACATGCACACAACATAAAAACAGCAGCAGCCAAACCAGAGTGAAATGAGCTGCAACAGAGAGAGAGCGAGCGCCCAGTGTGCAAAGTGTTCTCAGATAATATAGATCTGCTTTTAAGGACGCTTTACCCGCAATTCATTATCAACGATAGTGGAGGAAGTGTTCAGTGATTATTTACTTGAGCAAAATGATCAATTAACGCAATTAAAATACGACATTATGAGTAAAAATGTGTGCAAAAGTGTTGAAGAAAGTAAGAAATAAGAGAGTAAAAGTGTGCATGCAGCAGAATATGTTGTTTAACTTCTGATTAGAATACTTGGATTGTTATCTTTAAACATCAACATGACAGAAGCTTTTAAAATGTTGTAATAGGTGGAGGTGGGACTAACATTGTCCCACCTAATACATCTTGACTCAGAAAAATGCTAAATCCCGCCCCCGAAAATAAAATAGTGTGGACAATAAAGTGTGTTTAATTCACTAATGGTCATATTAGCTACTTATTTGATTGTTATGGGAGAGTTAAGTCAGTACAGTGAACAGTCTCACCAATGGTTGTGATTTGTGGCTCCAAATAATTCCTTGTTGCTGTGGTTTATTGGTGTATTTTTTGTGTTTTATAATATTTCAGCATAATGTATAATGTTGTAGAAGAGCAGAATTTTTTCGGGCTAGCGTTATGGTTAAAAAAAAATAAATAAATAAAAAAAAATATATATATATATATATAATAAATATCAATCTTTTTTTTTACAGCTTTATATTATGCTGGACTGTATGCATTCATTTATCAAATCAAACATTTTACTTATGCATGTTTTCAAATAATGCAGTTTCAAGTGTTCCTTGTCAAATGTAATCTTATTTAAAGTAATATAATAATAATATAATATATTAACACTTTTTTTTCCACATTAAACCCTATTTTTAATACTCTTTTCAGCTAGTATTCACTCTGCTGTAGCCATGGCATGTGTTTATATCCATCAGTTACCTCCCTGTGTAACACTCCCACACTGGATTCAGATGTGCACATGTACAAAGGATTCAAGGAAACCTACACACGTTAAATGCTGCCTAAAGCCCATTATCTGCCCCTGGTGACTGATGAATGGGTCTTTTCTAATAGAACTACGTGACACTATCGACAGAACCTTTTCAGTGTCACGTCCACCAACCACAGGTGCAGCCAAATCATCCGGGACTTAAATCTCTGAGCACCAATCATCAGCTTGGCTTGGTGTTATCTCCTCTTATGTAATTGTAACATGTGATTAGCGTGCTGTATTTCTGCATGTATTTCAGAGTATGTATATGTGAGGCAGTCACACAGCTGTCAGCGGACGTGTGGAGGGTTTGACTGAATCCTCCGCGTGCAGCTGTGAACTGAACTCCTGCTGTGTCCTGAAGTATCCTCCGCTGCTCACAATCAGGATCAAATCTAATTTGCACAAAACACACAAGCATGCGAGCACCCGTCGGCAGCACTCGGCAGTTTCAGCCCACTGCTTCCTCTCCAGTGCTTTGTGTGTGTGTGTGTGTGTGTGTGTGTGTGTGTGTGTGTGTGTGTGTGTGTGTGTGTGTGAGTGTTTTGTAACTAACTTCCATTCGGTTTGTTGAAGTGAGATTGCTGCGAGCATGTGCCGCTGCTGAGGGAGACACAAGCTCACACACTCATGCTCATTCAAAATCCCTCTCTCTCTGTCACACACACACACACACACACACACACACACACACACACACACACACACACACACCATTGCCTGTGAAAGAAACCATTATCCCCCATGGAGCCCCAGACATCTGGGCTAGCTACACACTATGTGAAGGCAGCCCACACACACACACACACACACACACACACACACACACACACATCTGCGCATGACTGTGTGTGACAGATAGAGACAGTGAGGGAGAGAGACGGACAGCATGGACGGTGTGTGTTCTCGCTGGACACATGAAACACACTGAAAAGGGGGTCATGAGAGAAAAGGTCCGAGTCAGGACGTGTTACCCCAACGACCCCCTCGTCGCCACGGCAACGGGGAGCTGGCACACACGCCCGGCACAAAGGCATTCTGGGAAAGCACAGGTTTTATATTGCCCCTGGCTTTACACTCCTGTGCCATCACCCTGGTAACACTAATGCCGCTCGGCCCTCTAACATTTACACTCAGGCGACACACACAGTCGTGCACAAATGAACTGTTCACACACACACATACAAAAAGAGTGTGTGTGTGTGTGTGTGTGTGTGTGTGTGTGTGTGTGTGTGTGTGTGTGTGTGTGTGTGTGTGTGTGTGTGTGACTCCTGGAAGAGTTATGACAATTCTGACAAGTCTCTTCCTCTCTCTTGGTTTCTCGCGATGGAAGTCATACATCATTCTGCCTGAAGGGAGAGAGAGAGAGAGAGAGAGAGGAAATGTTTGAAGAGGAGGGTGAGGAGGAGAACTGGTGTTGGGGTACATGTGCAGTAGGATCCTGTTAAGGTCAGGGGTTGTGGCTGAATTTAGATTTGGTTTTGTCTCTGTGTATTTAAGCACCATGACAAGCTTTCAGAAGTCTAGATAAGAGCTTATCCTGGATTTGAAAACCTGAAAAATTCTAGCACTCGAGCGCAGGGCATGTACCAGAGCACCACCAGGGCACCGAGCTTTGAAGCCCTTTAACTGCAGATTGCTCATTCTCTAACCTGTGAACGACTTTCAAACTAGTTGGAATGAAAGTCGAGGGGCCAGACTGGGCTCATCCACATGTCCGTTGGGAGAAAATTAAAATATCCGATTATATTTAATTAATTTGGCATGAAATTAAAACTGAACTGAGAGTGAACTATGGTGTCAATTAAACAAGTGAATGGAGAGCATCACGCACCGCTGTGGTTTGGCTGTTGTATGAAAGCAAAGCAGACCAACCCGCAGCCTATTGTGATGAGTGATCTTAGCACGAATCCAACAGCTAAACTATTATTAAATCTATCTCCTGTTTTTGGTCTGTCAAGTGATCTGTACGCCAGTATATACAAGATCATCTGGTAACCATGGCAGCTTGGAAGCACATCACCACATCGGTGCAGGGAGGTTTCCTGATCGATCACAAAGTGACAGGAGTTGAAACAGAAGTTTGCACCTGTGTCCATGTCAGTGTGTTTTGGCAGTTCCTTGAGAAGAAGTGAATAAAAAGTAGCGATCACACAGTAACTAACAATAATAATGAGGCTAATAAAATAATTTCTCTGCCAGACAAAGAACACAATTAAGGAATCAGCTGCAGTACAGTGATGCGTGACCCGCTCTCAGCCCACAATCTAATTTCTCTGCAAGACACATTGGTAATGCAGAATTCCATGACCGAAACTGTCCAATCAGTGAGTAACTTTTCAGTCTACTGAGTTGTTTATTATAAGAAGTTGGGGCTGGACACTGGACCAGAACTAAAAGGAAAAAATCCTTTTTCTTTTTTTCTTTACTTTTAGAGCGGGTCCTGACTAAATGAAGCAAACTACAGGTATGATGATGACCACTGGCATTCCTGCACTGCTGCAGATACTAAGAAAACCTCCAAATGCAAGAATCAAGTATACAAGGAGGTGAATAAGCAGGTCTCTCTGTAGCCGGTGTTAACATTCATCCTGAAATGTAAGTAAAAAAAAACACAAAAATAAAAAATGAAATGAAAGTCTTGAAGCAGGTTAAAGGTTAACATGCTGTGTGCCCTCCCTGCCTCCTCTCTTCAAACACAAGCTGGATCAATGCTGTTCAATATTGACAATAGATACCAACGATGACATCATGTTGACTTTCTCTCTGCACTGTCAGCCATTCATTACACTGATGACTCCTGAAGTCTAATTTTCCTCCAATCAAGCGGAACACAATCTGCCAAAAAAAAAAATCGGATGATCGTTGTGAGTAATTACATAGAATAATGGCTTTATAATTGGACTGAAATACATTTTTGTTTCGATTCCCTACTTGATTCATAGCTAAGCGGAGGCAGGGATAAAATGACTTCTGACTTGTTGATTCAGTTTTCTTCATTTAATGTGATCTACTGCTTTGTTATTACTTATTTTGAAACATTCCCTTGGCCCAGTTTCTGTTTTTCTTCCTGATGGACCCAATTATTAGTCTACTTTAACCTCTGTAGGGACTCACTGATCTCAGAGGGAATTTGTTGTCTTTGTGTTTTATTACTATGATTCAAATGTAACCATTATTGGTTTTTTTACTGCCCTTTACATCACAGGTTCAATTCCACACAGATAAATCAGATTTCAGTGGACTGGATTTTGTTGTACTCCTCTTCTGTCTATTTGTGCGTCGTATCTAGCCCGTTACTGATTAGCCTGGGTTGTTGCGTCCTCTGACCCCCCCGCGTGCCCCAGCCACAACACAAATGTCAGAGGTCAAATGCCCTTTGGCCTCCTCCCTCCCCTCCCTCGCTTTGTTACCCTTCCTCCTCATCCTCCTTTTCGTTTCATCGTTTTCTCCTTTCTCCTTCGACTTAGCAGAAAGGGATTTTCACAGGGTGGATGTGGACATGATTTCTGGTGAAAGAAGTCGAGGGATGCAATGAGGTAGAAGAGGATGATGTTACAGGTGTGTGTGTGCGTGTGTGTGAGAGAGAGAGAGAGAGTGTGTGTGTGTGTGTGTGTGTGTGTGTGTGTGTTGGGTGTCACGAGGGCTGTCTGGGGTTAGGCCAGTAAATGAACAGCTGAGAGTGGTGATTTAGTCTGTATAAAAGCAGCCCAACTGTCATAACAAAGACACTCTGACAGCAGGCCAACCGGAGACAAAGAGGAGTCACTGGCCCCCAGGAGGCCTCCAAAGACCCCTTTGGACACACACACACACACACATGCACACACACACACACACTTACACAGACAATGGGGACTCAACAGCGGGCTCCCAGAGGCCTTGCTAGGGTCCAGGGGCCAGACTGAGCTTGGTTGAGGAGACCTGAGAGGCGTCCATTACAAAGCCTGGCAGGCGTCATAGGACCAGAGCAGTCATTGGGTCACCCATGGGCCCTGTCCCTGGCACCCTCAGTCTGTCTCACAGGGTGATGCTTTATCAGCAAAAATCTTAACCAACAAGTGCATAGTGTAGTGATGCTGCAGTGTGTGCGGGACGGTCTGTCTTAATTACTCAACAACTCTGATACAGCTGACTCAAGGCATTCAAGATGCTAGCCTAAAACTTTCCATGTCAGTGTCGCTGTGAGGGTCTGCATGATGGAAATTTCATCACTTGTCAGTCAAAACTGATTTTATTTCAATCAGGGAATGACTGCAGTTGTTTTCTAGCTTTAGAGCTGCACAGATCAATATTTTTGTATTACTGGATCAAATCGATGTTTGTGGAAGGACGGCACTCAACAGGGCGTTTCAGCCTCTCTCCTGACATCCTTTTGGTTTTAAGGCTCACAACACCAAACAGCCAACTGACAAAGTTAGCAAATAGCTGAGCAGACGGACAAAGTTAGCAACTAGCTGGGCAAACAGAAAACGTTAGCAACTAGCTGAGCAGATGGACCAAGTTAGCAAACTAGCTGAGCAGATGGACAAAGTTAGCAAACTAGCTGAGCAGAAAAGTTAGCAATTAGCTGATCAGAGAAAGTTAGCCTCTAGCTGATCAAAGAAAGTTAGCAACTAGCTGATCAGACAAAGTTAGCAGACTAGCTGAGCAGATGGACAAAGTTACCAAACTAGCTGAGCAGAAAAGTTAGCAATCAGCTGATCAAAGAAAGATGGATAAGGTTAGTGACTAGCTGAGTGAACAAAGTTAGCAACTAGCTGAGCAGATGGACAAGGTTAGCTACTAGTTGAACAGACAGGCAAGGTTAGCAACTCACTGAGCAGATATATTAAGTTAGTGTCTAGCTTGAAGCACAGTAGACCACTTAGCAGCTAAAGACAAGAATTTTCTGAATGACAACAAAAGGAGGATGGATAGTGTGCAGATTCACTTCTGCTACATGTGCCATTAGGCTAATGTTTGCTAAAATTTTCACCATAACACATAAATAAACTAATAAATAAACTAATATATAATATGTCAATGTTGGCTACTTCACTGACCCAGTGTACTCCCAGTTTTACCCAAACTACTATCAGTCATTTCGGAAGACAATAACAATCTTTTGCAATTTCTGTATGTGATCTTTCTCTCACTTCATGAAATGAAAGCAGTGTGAACAAATCCAGGCAACAACTTTTTAACCTTATATCATCAAAACAGTAATAACCCTCTCACTAATAATACCTGAAAATAATTATAAGTTAGACAGGTCCTAGGACAGCCTCAACATTGTTCTTTGGGGGTTATTAATCTTCAGTCTCATACTTAGAAGCAAAATATATCCTTTTTGTTATTTGTCCTCTGAAGTTTTTCTCCTCACTTTCTCGCCTGTCAGTCAGCCAGAGTCCTGCCGGCCTGTCCAGCATCAGTAAAAGGATGAGTGTGGCCCCTCCATCCTATTAGGCTCCGATTAATCAGCCCTTTCTTCAGAGTCGAGGAGCGTGATGAGGAGAGGCATTGAGCCCTCTGTAACCTCCCGCGCCCCTCCCTCCTCTCCTCCACCCTGCTACCCATCCACCTGCTGTGGCTTTGTCTGTGGCTTTGGAAGAGCTTTGGCTTTCAGCAAAAAGGCAACACTGACCACACACTTCAACCAACGTGCACACACTCAAGCTGGCATAAAGGCTGGAAAAATCTGCTGCCACAGAGTGCTACTCTTGGGCCACCGGAACAGGGTTCTGACCATGAAGGGACACTGAAAGTCATACTGGTGAAATTTTCTGAGTTATGATTGCAGACAGGGCGAGGCAAGTCTCACTGCAGGTTTTATAGATTTCCCACACCACAGTGGAATGATGTCTCTGCTCAGACATCTCATACAAAAATAATCAAAACACAGTCCTGGACAGTCGGGTGGAATCTGATCAAATTATAATTAGACCTTGAAAATGGCTTTGTCTCCATGAGATTAACAAGCATGAAGGAAGTCTGGAGACAATCTCATCTGAAAATGTGATATAATGGGAACTTCAGCCTTTTTACTGCCTCTGAGTATTGAAACTGGACTTTCCCATACTTTTCCCTTAGCTTACAACATAAGCTAAGCTACAAAGCTAAGTTGTGTGTAAAGTTTTGCAAAATTAGGCTCCAGTCTCCAGTCACTTTGATGATATTCAAAATAGGCCTTGATAGATGTAGGCTAACAGCTCTCTCTTTGACAAGACTAACACTCTCTGGCCATGCTAGCAGCTCTTCGAGGCCGCACTTAGGCACAGTGGAGATCTGAGCTAAATGCTAATGTCAGCATGCTAACATGCTCACAATAACATAAAAATTCTGAAGATTTACAGGTATACTGTTTACCATGTTCAAGGTTCTGGTTCTGGTCTAAGGTTTGTTCAGCCTGAGGAATGAAGCTGCTCTGTAGTCTGGTGGTACAGTAGCAGATACTTCTGTATCTCTTGCCAGATGGCAGCAGGACAAACAGATTGTGGCTGGGGTGGGTATTATCTTTTAGTATCCTTTGGGCTCTGTGAAGACAGTTCACTTAACTGATATCACTGATGCTCTGTGGATGGGTACCAATGATGTTCTGGGCAGTTTTAATCAACCGCTGCAGAACCTTCCTGTCCTGGACCCTACACAAACCATGCCAGTTTGTGATATTTCCAGTCAGAATGCTCTATTACTCCTGTGTAAAAGTTTACAAGATCTTAGCACAAGGGTTAACCTTCTTAAGTTTCCTTAAGTAGTAGAATTTTTTGGGGTCCTTTTTTTTTAACAGGGTGAAGAACAGTTACTTTAGCATTTAAACCTTGAGCTGATGAGAATGTCACACATTTTAAGGGAATTCGATCAAATCTAAAGTTTGATCAGATAATGGCTGTAGATTAACACCAAAGATATGACAAACCAGCCAGAGGAAGCCATGATTGTCTCTAAGAAATGTGCTCTTGATGTTGGGATACTACTAAGGACAAGTGAAAATGCTGACGGGAGTAAAAGTCTGGGAATCACCATAAGGATTCATCATCTGGGCACCAGGAATATTGACACTAACATGGTAGACTAACCAACTGGCTGACTTACTGATGGTGTAACATTGCCATCCCTAAAGCCATGTTGCTCACATTACTAAAGACTTACACCCTGGAGAGTTTACCTAATCCTAACAGAGTATTTTTGTACCTTAACACAACCAGACCTTAACCACAGTGTTTCCACATCATAAAAAACAATTAGTTTGTGCAATGTGCACAATCAAAAAACAACATCTACAAATCTTGTGCGTGTTATGCAAATCTACGGTCACTATCTAGCATTAACCCCTATAGAGTACCCTTTCACAGTCCTACCTGTGTTACACACACTGGTTATTCCACCCTAAGGGAAAAAGTTGGAGCGAGAAGGTCAAGGTCATCGACTACATAGATGCTGGCTCTAGGGCTGGCTGGCCCTCTCGCTCCCCACATTTACTGGCTGTGACTTCCTCCGTTTCTGGTGACAGAAGCCACAACTATGCATGTGTTTATTCCTCTGCGTCACTCAGCAGTTTCCTCACGAGTGGAAGGAAAGTGAGGAAAAACTGTGTGTTTGTGTTGAAAGTTCCAATTTCCCATGTGCATGTTGACAGGAGTGTGCTATACCATGGTTGAGGTGATAAGCAGCATATTGCTTTGTAAGTGTGTGTATGTGTGTGTGTGTGTGCGAACTTGTTGAGAGGTCCAGGTCCTCTGGGTATGCTCTCCTACCTTATCAGAGGCGTTTGTGAAGCACAAAGGAAATCAGATAGTTGCCTTCAGCTGCAAAGGTTTGTCCAAGTATTCCAGGCATTAACCACAGTGCTGGTGTGAAAACAACAACAGCCGACAGCTCCAGCCTGCCGGGCTTCACTCTCACCGCGGGTTTCCCTTCCCGGTCCAGCCCAGTGTCATTTTGGCTCACACACACACACACACACACACACACACACACACACACACACACTTGCAGCTGAATTTAATTTAGTTCCTTCCCCTGTTTTCTGAGGGTGTTGAACCACATCACCCCTCGCTGTCGCCACGACTCAGCCATCAGGGATTGACCACAAGTGTGCTCCTCTTTGGCTGCCCAGGCAGCATCATGCACGCACATACACACTCACACAATTCATATGTACATACTATGTTTGTGTAACAGCAGTATTTACTCTCTTTCTCACATGCTCATTGACCTGTCAAAGAGGTCTAGACATATTCAAGAACTTCAAGATTTCAGAAGGACCCTTGTTGCAATAACACATAAGAATAAAGCATAAATGATACAAGCATCTTTTTTCAGCAAAGGCTTGGATGCTACAACAAGGCAAGACAACTATCGCACTATCGCTTGGTTCACACGCTGTGCAGCAGGGCAAAGTGCAAAAGAGCTGTATGGATATGTGGACTGACCGGAGGGTGGGGTGATTAACACAAACACACAACAAACAACACACCACTGCTGTCTGGATGGAGCAGAGCAGCATGATGCAAACACACAGCACTACAAATCTGCAGCCAGAGGCAAATGGTGTGGAATTTTTAAAGGTCCGGTCTGCAAGAAAAGTTGATTTTTCAATGTATTTCTGACTGACGCTTTGGTACTATCCCAAGTTGGGTATTAGACTCAAAAATCAACTTTTCCATCGAAAAGTACCTTTAAATTAGATAATATTTAAGTAATACCTTAAAGCATTTTTATGATTGCATCAATCTGATGCTATTTTGCTGTATTTCACATAGTAATTGGTTAAATCATATCTGAAAAATTGCTTCATAATGCAAGAAGAATGTAAAGGAGATTCAATGAGTCAGTAACAGACCAGCCTCATGAGAGGAGAGATTGTTTTACAGTACATTTTTTACCTTAATAATTCAAATTTTTTCAATGCCAATTTAAACACATGCACTTACCAGGTAGTACGTAACTAAATGACTTTCTGTACCTCATATGCATCATTCTGATATTCATGCACATTCACTGAAAATGTTTACCAGTGCGCAGTGTCGTCTTTTCTCAGAAAAGAATCTAAGACACACTTTCCAGCCAAACTACCAAGAACTATGTGTTCACTGCCTCATTTGAATGAAACTCCGACATGTTTGTTCTTCCCTGCCACCTGCGCTGAGCACCAAAATACCACACAGACGGCAAAGCCAATGTCAAGGTGAGGAAAATACCAAACTGAGAACTGCTTGTGCTGCTCATTGCCCTGTCCCATAATGAAAATGGGTCTTTGTGCCTTCAAATAGTGTAAATAACTTCAGCGTATTTATGCCTTATCAGAAGGAAAATAATAGTTTTCAATCTTGCAGAAGCAAAAAAAAACTTCATGGATGGAGACTTAAGTAGTTGGTGTGGAAAGTAAATGTCTGCTTGACTTCCTCATCTTGCCTGAGCTGTTACTATGGGTGCCATCCAGGTCTCACCCGCTGTGTGGGAGTAAACAAGAGCTTGTCCACAGGGCCATATTGAACAGCTCCCTGTGACTTCCCTGGAGTTTTGGCAACACATTTTACGCTCTTGAAGATACATGTGGATAACAAAGGGTTGTGTCATTTGAACATAAGGTGAACATTTATGTAATACTGACCCCGATCACCGGCCGCTCATCAGCTGTGCCCCTGCATCCCCAACTGTCCACCGGACTTTGTGGTTTTCCTCTGTACACCTCAGAGTGTCTCTGTGTTGGACTATCAGATGGCAGACAGGGATTTAAGGTCGGGGTTCTTTCCTGTGTGAGGTCAAAGCTCTGGTATTCCCAGTTGGAATCACAGTTCCACGGAAAAACCACAGCGCGAACCCCGCGATCCCCAATTACCAACACACACACACACACACATGCAAAAGGCGCTGTCACAAAGGGACAGCACATGTGAGAGGCACACACAGATTTGGTATGTTCACTCTACCAACCTGTTGTGGCTAAAATCAGAGGTACAGTATATCTCTCTGTACAGAAAGCCAGGGGATTCTGTTCTTGGGTTCAGAGGTGAGGGCTACTAACACAGATAATATAAAGAATCTACAGGTATACTGTCAAAAATCAGTCATACAGCTGGTGCCATCATGAGCACAAAGGGAGAGGAACTTCATGATGCTGCTGATGTGTCAGGCCATGCTTACCCATTTCCTGTCATTTCCATGATTTTATAGATGAAAAACCTGAATCTTGACTCTAAAATCTGAAAAAAACAAAAACAAAAAAATAACTAAAATAAATAAATGTTGTTGGGTTGTTGATGTAAGTCAACATCAAAACACTATCAAACGTTTAAGTAAAAAATAAAGATGTTAAGCATATAGTATGATAGTATGATGAGGTTGACTTACAGTATCAAGTGTCTGTTGTCAGCCTGCCTGTCCCCACCAAGCCAAAGTCCAAAGAAGGCGAAAATCCCCTCAAAAAGTAGTCCTGACATATGAAAAAATGCTAATCAACCCAAGCCTAGGACAGCTGTGGCTCAGGATGTAGAGCGGTTGTCCACCAATGGGGTGGCCAGTAGTTCGATCCCAGGCTCCCGCAGTCTATATGTACAAGTTCAACAAGATACTAAACCCCGATTTGTTCCCAGTGGGCTCTTCCTTCTGTGTGTGAGTGTGTATGAATGTTTATCACTCTTGATGTGCTGCTGGCACCTTGTATGGGATCCTCTGCAGGCAGTGTATGAATGTGTGTGAATGGGTGAATGCTAACTTGTTCTGTAAAGTATTTGGTAAGAGTACAGTCCATTTACTTGAATCAAGTCAAAACAGCCTAAACAGTAAATACTAGAGCTGTGTGCAGCTCTGTGTGCTCTGCAGTCTCTATTTCAGTCCACCGCTTTGGTGAAAAGTGACTGCAATGGCTCAACAACAGATCAGATGGGTTTCTAAAACAAATGACTTTGCCTAACCTATTTAATGGGTTACCATGAAATCCCACCCACATATTCATGTCAGGATGAACTGTGATATCTTTAGAGATCCCTAATTAGCTTTATTCTAATTTGTCCTGTACGGAAATACCTGCAAAACTAAAGACATTCCCATCAGCCTCAGCTGTATATTGTCATCAGTGCAAATGAGTAAATATTAGCATGCTAACACATTTAACTTGGATGGTGAACATGGCAAGCATCTGCATGTTAGCGTTGTCATTGTAGGCATGTTAGTATGCTGACATGAACCTTAGACCATCAAGCTGCCTGGATGCAGCCACACAGTGCTGCAGGCATGGATGCAAACTTAGTTTAAAGGAATTCTGGTTCTTCTTTTTTTTCACAA